>NC_090989.1:38791893-39094924 GCF_041146395.1 Eulemur rufifrons
CTGGCCACTGTTATGGTGACCTGTCAGAATACAAAAAAAGAAAAAGAAAAAATTGAAGATGTATTTTTACTGCACTATGGCCTGTTTGAATGCGTTCAGATTATGGTGTCACGGTATCAGCTCTCATTAGCTGTGTGCTTATGATAGCACTCTGGAGAAAAATTTCCAAGTAACAGGGCAGTGTAATATAATTGTTTCATATATTTTAAGGATAATATTTCAAAGAGAAATAGTGTTATAATGAATTTTTAATGCCTGGCAGGACATTTAACAGCATAAGAAGATATGTAAATATAAGTTAATTTTGTTTATGTCCTGAGGGCATTGTGGCAAACCTATTGGAGGTGTTATCCACTAGGGCTTTTTATTGTGTTATGTTTGTGCTCAGCTAGACCAGGCAATGCAGTGGCAGCTGAATCTTGAGTGAATAAAGGAAACTGTAATGAGAACAGAATCTGAGAAAGTAGAAAGATTGTCTTCCAAGGAGAGAAACCAGCCCATAAATAGGAATTGAATAAGATTGCAAGTAGACGTGGACTAGAACAAACTATTTGAGACTAGGGGAAAAATGTGAAGCTGTCAGATACCTATTTTTTATGTGGCACCAGAGTAGTGGCAAAGTGACCAGAAAAAGGCAATAAAACTGGTCAAAGACTCTGATGAAGAGAAAATTTAAAGCAAGGAACCACTGTTTGTCTAACATTCCCCCTTTTTTGGTCTGTGGTGGTTTGGATAGGTTTGTCCTACTACTGAGTTAGTAGTAATTTTTACTTTCCAGCTAGGGAGAACTGCAAAATATAGAAGGGACACAAGGTCACAGAGATAATCCCCTGTAGCATCGTTTTTCATCTGTATATGTTCCCAAAAACATTGGCGAGATATGCTAGGTACCTGGTATTGCCATTTGGAATTGTTAAGAACTGTGAAGAGTCTGAGACTTTATCCAAGTTAGTCTGCCACAATTTCATGGATGCTTGCAGAAGATATGAAACTCCTGGGTCTGAGATAAAGGACTTTATTAATTATGGTAGAGCAAGCAAGTAAAATGAGTTTCATGTTCATTGTGGTTCCCCTTGACCCTCAAGTCTCATATGGTTGATGTGAGTGGCCTAGGTGGATGCTACCTCTAGTAGGTTTTCATCACCGCTGAGGAACCCCAAGTTTAAGGAGGTCTGATCTTTTATAATGATATGTAAGCATATCTGACTGACCTTTGCCCTAGAGGGAGACAGTATCTTATTATCCTGGATAGTAAACAGGTTCACTGCTCTGGAGGGAGATGATATCTCTATTTTTTTCAAGGTAGTCTCCTGTAAATATCTTTGAAATGATGAAGTCAGTTAGGGCTTTTTGAAAACTTACAGTAATGTGAGAGACTTATGGAAAATCATCTCCCAACAGGAAGTGATTAATGTGAAAAGTCCTTTGGGCTCTTGAGTATTCTTGGCTTTTGTATTCTACTCTATGTTTCTCTGTTTTTATATCAGGAGTCCGCAAACTTTTTCTGTAAAGGGGCAAATATTAACTATTTTAGGCTTTGTGAGCCATATGGTTTCTTTCACAACTACTGAACTTGGTGGTTGTAGCAGGAAAGCAGCCATATACAATATATAAATGGATGAACCTGACCATGTTCCAATAAAACTTTATTTATAAACTCTGATATTTGAAATTCATACAATTTTCATGTATCACCAAGTGTTATTTTTTTCAACCATTTGAAACTGTAAAATCCATTCTTTCTTGTGGTTGTACAAAAACAGGTGGCAGGCCAAATTTGGCCTACCGGATTTTGTTAATATAATACATTGTTTTAATACAGCATTCTTACATATAAGAGATCATAATTAACATTTTTATGGCAATTCGTAATTCTAAAATGTTTTCTTATAAATTACCCCAACTTAGTGGCAGAGTAAACCTGCAAGATAAGCATTATTATCTCCATTTTATGGTAAGGAAACTAATGCATTGAGAAAGAAGATGACCTACCTAAATTTGTAAAACTAGTTAAGTGATAGGACCAAGACTGACTGTATTCTGGACTCTGTCCCCCATGTAGTACAAGTTAAATATTCATAATTGGAGCATCTTGCTGTATCTTAATACTCATATGTTTCCAGAATGCTTAGAACCTTATAAATAATAATGATAATAACAATGAATGGTCATTTCTAATTTTCTTTATTACTATATATCTGTGGATTTTATAATTTATAATTTTATAATATTTAATAATTGGTATTTTGACAAAAGCTAGATATAGGAGGTAAAGGGCATTTGTTAATGAAGTTTGGTAAGAATTTGGCATTGAGCAGTACAGTCATTCATATTGTATTTTCCACATTTTCAAAGATAATAATTGATTTTATTTTCAGATGTGTACCATGAAAATAAATAGTACAGAACTTTCTTTCCTCCTAAGTCACCTCTGTTCATGCCGAACTAATGTTTTAATTTATCTAATAAGTTTTATCCAAATTTTAAAACTTGTGATGTTGAGCACATTTTCCATAGTAATGTTTGGATTGCTTTCCTATCAGGTGGTTGAAGATTATGCTGGAAGATGGCAGGTCCCTTTGCCACAGCTTCAGGTTCTTCAGACTGCACTTTGTTGTTTTACATCAGCCAGTGCATCATTCCCAGATGAATGTGAGCACGTACAGTATGTTTTGAGTAGCCTTGCTGTGTAAGTACTCTACCTCTTATAAACGCATTATTTTTCTTGATATGTTTGGGAATTGGTTTTTGATTATTTCTTCTGATCAAGAAACCTTTCCTAAAGTCTTCCTTCAAAAAGAAATTTTCATTTCTTCACTTAAATATTTAAGTTTAATTTTGAACATTTAACCACAATTTTACTTGTAGTTTTAGAGTTAAATGGAATTGTGATACACAGATTCTTCTGGTCACTACAAGCATTTTACTTTCCTTTTTAATTCTCCAGATTGCATTAGCAAGCTCTAATGGTAAATTCCAGAATACAGCAGTTTAGGTCATCCTAGTGAGCAGAGGGACCTTAAATCAGGCCAGAAAGAGGTTAGTAAACTCCTGGTTTTTAAAAATGCTTATAGAGAACTTTTAATTAAAGATTATGACTAAACACTTAGATTTATCCTTTTTGCCCTCCTAGGGGGCCCACTAAAATTATAGTAAAGAAGTAAAAGGAGAAATAAAGTGAAAGAAAATAAAGGTTATCAGTGAATGAAAGATTTCCACAATTTTCTGGGGGACAGAAAGCAGATAGAGGAATGGTAATTGAAACACAACAGTGCAAGTCACAACTTCATCTATTATTTATTTATTTATGTCTCAAATTACACTCACACCACAACAGTGGGTTGTAAAATCATTTATTACCATTACAAAATGCCTTTGAAAATATCAGAATATATCTCATAGGATAAGTATTATTTTGTGAAACTCTTGATGTTTTATTTTTATGTATGTATATACTTAATTATTTGTAAAACATTTTTTAAAACCATAGGTAGCATCTGAAACAAAATTATCCTTTGTTTTATAAGCTAGGAGGAAGCTGTTTGCCCTTCCCCTACTAAGAGGTATACCATTCGAATAACCAAGTATAAAATACAGAGTAGAGAATGAGATATTTTGGGAGAATGCAGATAAAGAAGTTAATTAAAATTTTTCCATTCATGTCAATCACCAGGCCTTAGGGCCAGGTTGGGTAGGGAAACAGTATTACAGCTTGAGCATCCCTCATCCAAAATTTCAAAATCTAAAATGCTGTAAACTCTTTGAGTACCAACATGATACTCAAAGGAAATGCTCACTGGAGCATTCTGGACATTGGATTTTTGGATTAGGGATGCTGAACCAGTAAGTATAAATGCATATATTTCAAAATTTGAAAAAATCTGGAATCTGAAACACTTCTGGTCCTAAGCATTTCAGATAAGGGATACTCAACCTACCCTACTTCCCTCCCCACCTGGCCGCAAAGAAATCAGATGATCCTGGAGCAATGACCTTTGCATTCTGGAACTTAAGGATTCCTTACTGATAGCTAATCACTTAATTGCCCTAAAGAAAAATTCATTCGTCAAGAAACTCCAAACTCATGCTCACTGGGCTCCCAATTATCTGCTTAGGCCTTATTTTTAAGTATTAATGGGTATCTAAGAATCATCAGACATTTGAAAAATGCCTTCAACATGAAAAAAAAACTATACTGAAAAAAATTCTGGAAGAAATAGTGTTAATGTTGGAAACAACATTAAAAATGTTTCAAAAATTAAAAAGATAGTAGAAAATCTATAATTAGCAATTTTCAGAGAGATTTGAGAAGATATGCATAACGTTAAAACATCAGTGTCAGGTTGTGTGAAAGGAATAATGAGATACCAAAAATGAGTGTGAAATTAAGAAAATATGATGCTTAAAACTTAAAGTTCTATAGGAAGGTTGTAGGGTGTAAAGTTGAAGAAATAATCTAGTATGTAAAACAAAACCAAAGAAAAATTTAAACAAAATAGTACATTGTGCTTCTTTTAAAAGTAGCTTGTATATATTTAAACTTTTAGGAGGGAAGGAGAATTTAGAATATAATATTTAGATTTGTAAGAGTGAGGTAGTTTTTTTTTTTTTTTTTTTTTTTTTTTTTAAACTATGATGTACTGGCCGGGCGCGGTGGCTCACGCCTGTAATCTAAGCACTCTGGGAGGCCAAGGCGGAAGGATTTCTTGAGGTCAGGAGTTCGAGACCAGTCTGAGTGAGAGTGAGACCCCATTTCTGCTAAAGATAGAAGAAATTAGCTGGGCGCGGTAGTGTGTACCTGTAGTCCCAGCTACTCAGGAGGCTGAGGAAAGAGGATCACTTGAGCCCAGGAATTTGAGATTGCTGTGAGCTAGGCTAACGCCATGGCACTCTATTGTGGGCAACAGAGCAAGACTCTTGTCTCCAAAAAAAAAAAAAAAGTAAATTAAAAAACCATGATTTAAAAAAATATATATGTTTTATATATATTTTCCAATTTGAAAGCAGTCACTGTTTATTAACTGACTGGATTACAAAAATAATCATGTTAGATACTTTAGTTCATTCTTCTCATAAGCCTGTTGATCTGGTCTTCCCTGTTACCAGGACCTTCACTTTCTACAAAATGGTTTGTCTTTTTCTTCATTCCACCCCGTGGAGATGATAACTTGAAGGGCCACAGGAAGTTATTTGCTTCTTTGAAGCGTTTTCTAACAGTACAAATCTCGTGAATCAGATCCTCTACGCAGATGATGCCATATTTACCAAGAGATTGAGCAATCAAAGCATATCTATCAAGCAATTCACTTCTTATTGATTTTGCCATAACCACGCTGCTTGTTATATTTATTTTGTTTTGCCTAAAGGAATATGGGAATGTATTAGGACTTTTTGATTATAACTGACAAACCTTACTCAAGCTAGTTTAAGCAAAAAAAAAAAAAAAAAAAAAGAGGCAGAGAGTGATTTGTTACATAATTAAATCATAGAATAGCAAGGACTGGAACTTGTTTTAGGATTTTCTGAATCCAGAGAATAAAATAGCATTTAGAACTGTTCTGTCCCTTTCCAGCTTCCCTCTTTTTGGTTTCATTCTTTCACAGCTGCGACAGTTCTAGGATTAAGCTTAGTTTATTAACCAAGGGAGAAGAAACTCCTTCCCCTCACTTCCAATCCTAAAAATACCTTGGAAAGAACCCAGAGCCCAGCCTACTTGGCTTGGGTTATGTGCCTACTTCTTGGATGAATCACTGTGTTGAGGAGAATGTGGTAAGACTTTGGGCCGGTCTGATGAAAGCCCATCCCATGGCTTGGGGAAAGGTGAATGCAGTCATGTACTGTTTCAGACAATGATGGACTGCATTCTGATATGGTGGTCCCATAAGATTATAATGGAGCTGAAAAATTCCTATCACCTAGTGATGTAGCTGTCATAATGTAATATAACACATTACTGGTGTTTGTGGTGATGCTGGTGTAAATAAATATACTGCCCTCCCAGTTTTCTAAAAATATAGCATATAAATATTATGTACAGTACATAATACTTGATAATAAATGACTATGTTGCTGAAATATATATATATATATGCACACAGTATACTTTTTATCATTTTAGGGTATACTTCTACTTATTAAAAAAAAAGTTAACTGTGATACCACATCAGGTCCTTCAGAAGGTATTCCAGAAAAAGGCATTGTTATCATTAGAGATGACAGCTCCATGCCTGTTATGCCCCTGCATACCTTCCACTGGAACAAGATGTAGAGGTGGAAGACAGTGATATTGATGATCCTGATCTTGTGTATGACTAAGCTTATGTGTGTGTTGGTGTCTCAGTTTTTAACAAAAAAGTACAAAAAATATGAAATTTTAAAAATAGAAAATGACTTACAGAATAAAGCTGTAAAGAAAAGAGTTTTGTACAGATGTATAATGTATTTTAAGCTAAGTGTTATTACAAGAGTCAAAAGGCTAAAAAAAATTTAAAAGTTTATAAAGTAAGAAAGTTACAATAAGCTAAGGTTAATTTATTATTGAAGAAAATAATTTTTTAAATAAATGTAGTGTAGCCTAAATATACAGTGTTTATTTGTATTTACTTTAACAGAAGAGTTCACTGTATTTTCCATACCAGAAGAAAAAAAGAGGAAATAGCAACATTCTGCTTATTAAAAGAGTAGTAAGTCTGTAATAGTATTTGATTTTACTTAAATAAGTATTTAACTAGTAAGTTCTTCTAACAATTATTTCATAATTATCTGTTTGTTTATTTTGTAAAGATCTATGCTTGGTTCTAGGGATAAAATAGAAAATAAGATAAATAAATCCTTATTCTCAAAGACTTCACAGAGGTAAGAGAGTATTTTTTCAAATGTTAGGGAAAGGAAGAAAATTGTCTTAAATTGGCTAATTATAATTTTGTCTAACTTTACCTGGGTTGACTCTCCTTCTAAGCTGTATTTTCTAAAGAAATGAAGATTTTGCTCTGTGTGCGTGTGCGTGTGTGTGTGTGTGTGTGTGTGTGTGCGCGCGCGCGCTCTAAAATGAACTTCAAATTCATTCCTCTTTATAGATTAAGAAAACAGTCCTGAGAAGCTGGGGGACTTTTGCGAATATGACTGGTCTTTTTTTCTGTTCTCTTGTTTTAGATTGGTTAAATATAGACAGAATACTAAATTTCATAGGTAGAACAAAGCCAAACACCCTGAACCTAAGTGGAGCTTTGGGCAAAGAACATAGAATTTACCAGTTTTATGTAAAATAAAAGCAAATTTTAGTGCTACCTTCCTAGCTTCCTTTTACCCAATGGAAAGTAACTGTTCATAGATTACAGCATTCTAGGCAGAATTGAGTGATGGGACAGCAGGTATTTGCTTGCTAGACAGTAGGTCCTCAAGGATCATTTGGAGGAAGGAACTAGTTCAGATAGTAGCATTTAGTATATGCAGTGGCAAAGACTTAAAAAGTGTATGCCAAGTTGCCCAATAGAATAAAAGAAGGTCTTTTCTTTCATGGAGCTAAGTTGATATAATCAGCCTCTTATTTAGAGTGGCTAGATATTCTTGGGCTGGGCCACATATGTAATGGTAGATCACTGATCCATTCTGATTATTTTGCTAAATTCCACTGTATTTCAAACAGCATTTGTGCCTAGTCTAACTGCAATCTCTACTATGTATAGCAACCAAGTTTTATTTGGTTGCATTTTGTAATTTAGGTTTAGGTTTCAACTAATTTAAGAAATGGCCTGGAAATCAAAGAAAGGAAAACTAATTATAAAGGCACATTTGGTTTTTTTGGGGGGAGAGGGGGTCAGATCCCACAAAAGGTCTTATAGGGCCCAATCGGTATCCTTTCTCTATGACATATAGCACTCTTATTGCTTCTTGACTCTAATTATATTGACCAACACTTATTTATAACACTTTATCCAATATTTCATCTATTTTCTTCACTAATCACTTGTGGCAGGTGACCTCATTTATTTTAGAGAAAAATTTAGGCTGTCTAGTCTTCCCTTTCTTTGTCTTCTTTCTGAGGAAGAGATGTTCTTCCTTTTTGAGGCAGATTGTGGTCTTAATTCTATTCCCTTACTAAATTCCATCAACATTGTTTTGTTCTTCACCATTACATTAGATGTTTTGTTTAGAGGATTTGTTGTAGCTAAAGTCAATGTTAGACAACCCTGAGTGCATTTGTTTATATTGCCATGGTTAGAAACTCAGCATTTCTTTTGGTTCTAGTTCTGACTAGCATCTTTTTCCCTGTAATTTTGGTCTTTGTTGCTCCTTATATTGACTTTGGAGAAAAGTGGATGAGATTGTAGTCATTTTATGGGCAAACAGATACAGGGATTATTAACTGGTGTATTTGTGTTGGTGATGATGGAAAGGGATCAAGTGAGAGAAACTCTATTCCCACCCACATTAGTATATATCAGATTCTAGAAAGAGGTACATGTGTAGTTTTGAAAAATGGTATTTATTGTTTTCCTAAGGTAGCTAAAGGAAAGAAAGCTTGATAATTCTCTTGGTCAGTGTGGATAAACAAAAATTAGTGTACAAGAGCAATAGACTTAAAGCAACTGCAATCAGGAAAATCAACTATTCTTTAGAAGATATATATAATCATTATGAAGGATATAAATACATGTTTGAATTTTTCTCATTTTTAAATAGCTTAATGTTGTGCTAAATAAGATCACTGAAAAACTACAGATTGAACCTTTTAACTTTCACTTCCTTCCCACTAATTTTTGGTTCATAAAACTAACCATAACATTGTACTGTCAGCTTTCACTGTGGAATGAAGATTAAGGAAAAAAAAACTGTGAAATGCTTCTATAATTGTTATAAAGTTGACAAATTTTCTTCATTGCTTTCTTATACAGAAATCTTGTAAAAAATTCTACCAGGATCACAACACTGAAGTTATATATTTTTAATATTTAATTTATTGATTGACACCTATTGGCTATAGTTTTCTTTTTTTATTTTTTTTAATTTCAAAATATTAAGGAGGTATAAATGTTTTTGTTACATGGATAGTTTTTATAATGCTTTAGTCAGGGCTACAAGTGCGTCCAACACCTGAATAGTGTTCATTGTACCTGTTAGGTAGGTTTTTACCCCTCCCCTCCCCAGCTTCTGATTTCCTGTGATTTTCACTTCTCTCTATGCCCATGTGTGCCCATCAATTAGTTCCAAATTATTAGAGTGTACATGTGGTGTTTGTTTTTCTATTCTTGAGATAATTCACTTAGGATAATGGTCTCCAGTTCCATCCAAATTGCTGTAAAAGACATTAATTCATTCTGTTTTATGGCTGAGGAGTACTGCGTGCTATACATATACCAGATTTTGTTAATCCACTCATGAATTGATGGGCACTTGGGTTCATTTCATTTCTTCGCAATTGTGATTTGTGCAGCAGTAGACATTCAAGTGCAGGTGTCTTTTTGATAAAATGACTTCTTTTCCTTTGGGTAAGTACCCAGTAGTGGGATTGCTGGCTCGAGGGGTGAGTCTACTTTTAGTTCTTTGAGAAGTCTATATACAGTTTTCCATAGAGATTGTACTAATTTATAGTCCCGCCAACAGTATATAAGCATTCCTTTCTCTCTGCATCCATGCCAGCATCTATTGTTTTTAGACTTTTTAATAAGCACCATTCTGATAAAGTTAAGGTGATATCTCATTATGGCTTTAATTTGCGTTTCCCTTATGATTAGTGATGTTGAGCATTTTTTCATATGTTCGTTGCCGTTTCCCTGTTTTCTTTTGAAAAGCTTCTTTTCATGTCTTCTGCCCACTTTTTAATAGGGTTTATTTTTTCTTGCTGACTTGGGTTTCTTGTAGATTCTGGATATTAGCCCTTTATTGGATGTATATTTGCAAATATTTTCTCTCATTCTGTAGGTTGTCCAACTTGCTGTGTTGATTATTTCCTTTGCTGTGCAGAAGCTTTTTAATTTACCCAAGTCCCATTTATTTATTTTTGTTGCTATAATTGACTTTGAGGTCTTAGTCAGTCATGAACTCTTTGTATTGGCTATAGTTTTCTTAAGCCATATCTTGAAAAGGTTTTTCCTTTTAATTTTGGAATTGGGATATGAAATAATTTCCTCTTTGTCCTTAGGAAATAATCTTCAATAGATTTGCTTGTTTTCTTTTTCATTTTCTTTTTGATTAAGATATATTTCAGTCAATATCCAATTAAGGAAATGTAAACAATACTAGATAATTCAGTAGAAGGAATTTAATTCATAGAAGCACTTTTAAAGGTGTTAGAAAATCTAAGATGATAGACAGGGGATAATGAACCCAGATGTTAGTGACTACAGCAAGCTGCTGTTAGCTCTCAAAATGGAAGGACAAAGGAAGAAGGAGTTATTACTAGCGTCTAGAGACCAGAGATGGTTGATGAGGAGAAGAAGCCAATTTGTATGAGAGAGGACTTCTGAAGAGATATAACTACTGCTTTGGAGGATCCTGAAACAGAGGGGCAAGAGAGAAAGATCCTCATTTCTTCCTTCCTCATGATTGCCTCCCTTCAGCCAAACCTAACCAGAAGCCAGAGATCTTTGTTTTTGAATGATATTTCCATTGATTATTGAATTATTGATTATTGATATCTTAGGTTGACAGGGTCTTTTTTCTTTCAGTACCTTAGAGAACTACATTCACTGACTCTGACTCTTTTTTTCTGATGAAGTCTGTTGTCATCCTTATCTGTTTCCCTGTATATAATATACCCTTTTAGGAGGCTGCTTTTTAAGATTTTCTCTTTATCACTTTTTATTTAAATTTTGAGTAGGTGATACATGTTCACGGCACAAAATTCAAAAAGGATGATGACTATATAGTGAGATATCCCTGCCATTTACATCTACCTGCCTAGTTTCCATTTCTATAACCATCCAATGTACTTATTTTCTTGAGTTTCCTTCCAGAAATATGTTATACATATATAAGAAAAAAAATTTCATATTCCCTTTTTTGTCATTTTAGACAAATGCTAGTGTACTCTACATACTGTTTTGTACCTCCTTTTTTCACTTGGATAACTTTTCCCATCAGCATAGAGCTTCATAAATCATTAAATTGGCTTTAAGGTATTTCACTCTTATAGATATATCAAAATTTAATTAACCAGCCCCCTATTAATGAGTATTTAGTTTTTGTTCCAGTCTTTTGCTGTTATCAACAACCCTTTAAATTTGCGTGTATGAGTGGCCTTTGGAATATATACAAGGATATTTTTATATCCTAGATGTATCCTAGGAGTAGAATTGCTAGATTAAAGAGTGAGATTTATCATTTTGGTAGATATTGCCAAATTTCCTCTGTATAGATTGAACCAATTTACATTCTTGCCAGCCCTGTAAGAGTACCTGTTTCCCTACATCGTTACCAACACAGTGTTTTTTTAAAAAAAAAAAAAAAAAAAGAACCTTTATTATGGCCATTTTCAAATATACACAAAAGTAGAAAGCATAATATAATCAACCACCTATCACTCTGCTTCAACAATTATCAATACATTGTCAATCTTGTTTTATCTATACCTCCCCACTCTTTATCCATTAGTTATCTTTTTTATTCAGAGCTTTAGTATAAAGTATAATTTCCATATAATTAAGCTCACCCATTGTAAGTATATAATTCAGTGAATTTTAGTAAATTTATAGAATTGTGTATCCATCACTAAATACAGTTTTACAACATTTTCATTACCCTGCAAAGTTCCCTCATGACTACTTGCGGTCAGTCCCCAGTGCCTACCCAGCGCTAGGCAACCACTCTTCTGCTTTCTATCTTTCTAGGGTTAATATTTCTAGACATATAAACACTATCACATGATATGGAGTTTTTTTACACACTTTCACTTAGAACAAGTGAAACAGTCATGTAAAATAATCTCTTATACAACTACTTTCACATAGAATAATGTTTTTGAGGTTCACCTATGTTGTAGCATTTATCAGTAGCTCATCCCTTTTTGTGCTGAATAGTATATCATTATATGGATATATTAATTTTGATTATGCATTCTGCAATTGACGGCCATTTGGATTATTTCCAGGTTTTTTGGCTATGATGAACATTTGTGTACATGTCTTGTGTGGACAAATCTTTGTGTTTTTCTTGGGTAGATAAGTAGGCATGGAATTGCTAGATGTATGATAAGCTTATGTTTAACATTTTATAAAACAGCTAAGCTGTCTCCAAAGTGGCTGTGCCATTTTAAATTCTAACCAACTGCCTATGGGGATTCATGTCTCTCTACATCTTCACTAACACTTGTTATTATTTATCTTTTCCATAATGGTCATTCTAATGGTAGTTTTGGTTTTATTTTGCATTTCCTCAATGCTATTGTTGGTAAGCATCTTTTCATGTGCTTATTTGCTATTATAGATCTTCTTCAAAATGTCTATACAATTTTTTTTTGTCCATTTTTAAACTGGATTATTTGCCGCCTTAGTGAGTTGTAAGAATTCTTTATATATTCTGGATACACATTCTTTATCATATATGTGATCTGTAAACACTTCTTCTCCACTCTGGTTTGTCTTTTCATTTTCTTATTGGTGTCTTTTGAAGTTTATTGCTGATTTTAAGAAATCTGATTGTAATGTGCTTTGTGTAGTTTCTTTAACGTTTTTTGATTTAAGCTACGTGGATGTGTGGGCTTATAAGTTTTGTTGACTTTTGGAAATTTCTTCAGAAAACTTTTTTTAGAAACCACTATTATGTTTTCTTCAGGGATGCCACTTGAAGGGCATCAACAGTTGTCCTACAGTTTATTTATGGCTCTGTTCATTTTTTCTTTTTGTGTTTTAATTAGTTTTTATTGCTGTGCCTTTGTTTTTACTAGTATTATCTTTTATAGTGTTGAATCTGCTGTTAATCCCATATAATGTATTTTTCATTTCAAACATTGTATTTTTATGTTTAAAACTTCGATGGGGGTCTTTGGTATCTTCCAGTTCTTTACTTAATATGGTTAATCTTTTCCTACCTTCTAGGGTTGATAAACTATAGCCTGTGGGCCAAAGCCTAAAATATTATCTGGCAACCCAATCTCTACTGTAAACATAATATAATAGTACAGGAATTTGAAACCAGTGGTGCACTCAAGGTGATGATAGCAATAGCAGAACCCATACTCATCTTATCTTCTGACTGGTTTTACTCAAGTGCTCCACAGGAAGGCATAGCAGAAGAAAAGACATGCCTATTTTCAGGCTTAAACACTATTTACCTCAGTGTCTACTGTCTTTTACCATGAAGTCCAGTTTTCAAGAACCAAATAAATTTCTGTTCATTATAAATTACTTAGTCTCGGGTATTCTGTTATAGCAGCACAAATGGACTAAAGACATCCTTGAAGACCATTTGTGTTTCATTTTCCATGAACTACTTGTTTATGTCTCAAGCCCATTTTCTATAAATAAGTCGGACTTTTCTCAGTTTTCATAAGCTCTTTATTTATTAGGGATATTAAGCTCTTCCTGTGATATGAGTTACAAATGTATATTTTTTTCACTTTTGCTTAGCCTTTGGTGTTTATGTTTTTAATGCTTTTTTAAAACCATGTAGATTTTTAAAAATGTAATTATAATTTATCAATATGCCCCTATTGCTTCTAAATTTCTTATCATAGTCAAAAAGGTTTTTCTATAATCAGGTTATATTGGAATTTTTTCTGATATTTGTATTGTATATTTTTTATATTTACAAAGTTTTCTATCCATTTTGAATTTTTTCCCATGTTTGGAAGTTAGAGTGGATCAATTTTGTCTTTTAACATTTTTCTATTCAATATGAAGAAGTTAATTTTTTCCTCACTGATTTAAGATGCTACTTTTGTCATATACTAAATTTTCACATGTAAATTGGTCTATTTTTAGATTTTCCATTTGGTTTCATTAGTCTATTTGTCTATTCATGTGCCTATACGATGTTGGCTTAATTATAGAGGCTTTACAAAATGTAACATTGGCTAGTCCCTTTTTATTGCTCTTGTTCTTTCATCCATTTCCTAGATATTCAACTTTGTAAACAACTTGTTTATTTTGAGAAATAACTTTCCTCAATCTGTGGATTTCCTCAATCTGGGCTTTCCTCAATCTGTGGATTTGTATCTTCCATCAGTTCTGAAAAATTCTTGCCCAGTTATTGTCTTTGCCCATTCTGGTTTTTTTGTTTTGAGAACTGTGGTTAGATTTGCATACTCTACCTGTATGTCGTTTAACTCTTGCTTGTATTTTCCATTTCTTTGTCCTTCTGTATTGTACTCGGGATATTTTTTTGTAGGTCTTTCAGTGTACCAATTTTTTCTTCAGCTGTATCTAATCTGCCATTAAATATGTCCATTGACTTTTAATTTCAGTAATTTTATCTTTTATTTCTAGAAGGCTTTTGACTGCTATTGATAATTTTCTTTATCTTTTTCTTTCTTTATATTTTCGATACTTCATAATTTCTTAAACTATGTTATACCCACATTTTATATCTCTATGTCTGATGTTAATATATAAAGTCTTTGTGGACTAACATTCTTCTGTTACCTCTTGCTAATGGTTCTGTGTTTCCTTTTATATTTTAGTTTTTATTGTTATTTTTATTTACATTGTGAATTTGTATTTTCTTGGAATAAATTTATTTGTGGTAATTGAAGCCTGGATTGAAAGGATTTGCATATGTTTTTGCCAGATACCTGGGGATATTTTCAGCTTGAGACCAATATTAGCTAAATTCTTGGCTTGAGAATTTTTGGACCACGTTGGTAGTGTGAATTCAGGTCACAACATACATGAGAGGATTTTCAAAGTAGATTTTTTTTTTCTCTTTTTCTATTTAGCTCCAAGTTCAGATGGGCAGTTTTCCTTCCAGTCTAGAAATGTGGTGAGGTAGATGGGAAGAGTATACTGGGGTAGCTGTTAGAACTTTTAGTCAAGGCAAAGGCCAGCTGTTTTATCCAGCATTTTAATTGTTTTCAGAGAGAGAATCATTAAAGGTACCTAGTCTGTCTTATTATGGAAAATACAATATACAGTAGTATCCCTTTATCTGCAGATTCGGTTTCTGCATTTTGTTACCCACGGTCAGATATGGTCTGAAAATATTAAATGAAAAATTGTAGAAATAAAAAATTCCTAAGTTTTCATTGTGGGCTGTTCTGAGTAATATGAGTTATGAAATTTCCCTCTGTCTTGCCCAGGATGTGAATTCATTCCTTTGTCAAGGTAATATCCACCCTATTAGCTACCCACCTGTTACTCGGCAGCCCTCTTGGTTATCAGATAGACTGTCATGGTATTGCAGTGCTTGTGTTTAAATAACCCTTATTTTACTTAATAATGGCCTCAGAGTACAAGAGTAGTGATGCTGGCAATTTGCATATGCTAAAGAAGAGCCCTAAAATGCTTCCTTTAAGTAAAAAGGTGAAAGTTCTCTGCTTACTAAGGAAAGAAAAAAAAAATCTTATACTGAGCTTGCTAAGATCTAGAGGAAGAACAAATTTTCTATCTGTGAAATTGTGAAGAAAGAAATTCACGCGAATTTTGCTGTTGCACCTCAGACTGCAAAAATTATGTCCACAGTGCATGGTAAGTGCTTAGTTAAGATAGAAAAGGCATTAAATTTGTCAGTAGAAGACATGAACAGAAACATGTTCCTATTGATGGAAATTGGGTTCAGTACTCTCTGTGGTTTCAGATATGTCTTGGAACATCTCTTGAGGATAAGCGGGGACTACTGTATATGTATAAACAAAACTGTGAACCTTTTCCTGCCTCAGTAAAGGCATGTTACTGAAGAAATATTTTGAAAACAACTGCATTGGAATGGTTGAGTATGTCAAAATAAATGCTCTTTTTTCATGTTAAGTAGCACTGAGTAGAAATTTCTGTAAGATACCAAAGATTAAGAGTTAGCGTGTATAGAAGAAATTCTTAAGAACTGAATGTCTTAAATAAAGTGTGGGTAATAAAATTTTATTCTATTATTTGATTCTTGTAGAGTAGACCTAATTTTCTTTGACTTAAATTTGTAAGTGGATTTCTTGTATTTGAATAGTTAAGTATCATATTTAGTGGAAATTTTCTATGATAGGTAAACACACTCTTGTATTTTAGTATGAAAATTACTGATATGCTACAGAGAGATCCAAAAAAGAGTAGTAATTCTGGTTATAACTATCAAACACAATGTGTTGTCTTTCTGTGTATTTTAAGGACATCTGTTACCTTATTACCATTTGTAATGTAGTCATGTGCTGCATAACATTTTAGTCAATGACAGTGGTCCCATAAAATTACAATACTGTATTTTTACTGTACCTTTTCTATGTTTAGATATGTTTAGATACACAAATACTTACCATTGTGTTATATATAACTGCTTATAATATTCAGTGTAGTAACTTGTGGTAAGGTTTGTAGCCTAGGAGCAATAAGCTGTACAATTTAGGTTTGTGTAAACACACTGTTCACACAACAGAATAGCCTAAGGATGCATTTCTCAAATGTATCCCTGTCATTAAGCAACACATGACTGTATATAGGAAAATATAGTCTGAATTCCTAGCATCCAAATGACAGAATATAGTCTGTTTCATAAATGGGGATTCCAGTAGTACTCTAGTTAGTTAAGCTTGCATAGTAAGTAGGAATTTACTGATTAATGAAAGGCAAATAAGTGTGGTGATATATGGTGTACTTTTTAATTCAAAAGGCCTACCATTTATAATGTATTTGCCACACTACAAATTGTGTTTGTTTTTATATAGTTGACCCTTGAACAATGTGGGAGTGAGGGGCACCAATCCCTCCACCCGGTCAAATCTGTTTATAATGTTTGACTCCCCCAAATGTAACTTCAAATAGCCTGCTGTTGACTGGTAGCCTTACCAATAACATAAATAATCGATTAACACATATTTTGTATGTTATATATATAATATACTGAATGCCTATAATAAAGTAAGCTAGAGAAAAGAAAATGCTATGAAGAAAATCATAAGGAAGAGAAAATATATTTACTATTCATTGAGTGGAAGTGGATCATCATAAAGGTCTTCATCCTTGTCATCTTCATATTGAGTAGGCTGAGGAGGAGGAAGAAGAGAGTTTGGTTTCGTTGTCTCAGGGTTGGCAGAGGTGTTAAGAAAATCCACATATAAGTGGATCTATGTAGCTCAAACCCTTGTTCTAGGGTCAACTGTAAATCGTTTTGTTTAGGTAATTTTATCTTGGGTAATTACTTCAATTTAGCTAAATGAACTGTAGGTAACCCATAATTTGGACTAAGATTATAAATTAATTAATGTATAAACTATTAACATTAAAAGTGATAAAACATATTAAACATTATGTTAAACATATATTATAGAAAAATATTAAACATACTCAACATTAAAAACATAAATATGACATAATAAATTTTTGGAAAGAAACCTTTGGATGACTTTAATCAGATATTTTTAAAAATCATAATTTAAGGACAATTGTATTTCAACAAAATTGACACATGCATAGCTGAGAATAAAAAATCTCTGAAGATCTTGTGTTTCCTTATAGATTGTTAAAGAAAATTTGGATGATAATATTAATAGTAGTACCATATTATATTATTATCAGCAAATACGTATAGCACTAAGTGCCAGGGATTGTTTCAAGTGCTTTTCCAGGAGGCAGCTACTATTATTATTTCTGTTTCATAATCTAAAGCATTGAGAAAATAAAGTAATTTGCCCAGGGTTGCATACACATCACGTAAGTGGTAGAGCTGAGATTCAAACCCAAATAGTGTGGCCCTAGTCCATGGATCTACAAAGGGCCACACAGTAGATATTTTAGGGTTTCAGCCCATAAGGCCTTTGTTGCTAATGCTCAACTCTGTGGTGTGAAAGCAGCCATTGTCAATATGTAAATAAATGGATATGACTGTGTTCTAATAATACCATGTTTATGGGCAGGGATGTTTAAATTTCATGTAATTTTTACCTGTCATGAAACATTATTCTTTTGTCCTTTTTTTAAAAAACAGTTTTAAATATGGCTAATCATTCTTATCTTGTGCATCACACAAAAACTACCCTTCTTTGGCAGTAGTTTGCCAGCCCTGCTCTAGGCTGTTACTTATATTTAGGAGTCCTACTTTGTTCTATTTTGGACTTATTTGCTCTGCACTCTGTAGAGTTTTCTTCCATGGTAGATAGACAAATTAGTCTCTAAACATTTAGTTGATCATTTATACTAGTCCATAGGAAATACAACAGGTTTGAAACATGAGATTTTTATTTCTACATGTAATCTAGGTTCCTCCCCTAGTGATTTCAGCCTTTTCTTACTGGATAAATACTGTTGACGTCTTTGAATCTTCCCCTAATAAGGAAGAGGTGGCTAGAACATGTATTTTGCCTTTATTTACTATTATTTTGCATGTGTTTTTCTCATTTTAATATCATTATCATGGAGTTGGGCCTTGTTATTGAGGTAGCTGGTAGTGGGGTCTCTCTTTTGTGATGTTGGCTCTCCTCTTTAATGTTCACATAATGCATACATACCATTGTACATTCTCTTCCACATTTTGTTTGGTTTTGTACAAAGTCATGTTGATCTGCATACTCATGTCTAAATTTACTGGCATAGCATATTTTATTTCTAATAATTTTTGTATCTCTCTTTCAATACATTAATTGTTCTACCAGTCAGTATTATCTACTCAACATTATGATGCAATTCCACTCCCTAGTGCAAATTTAACTTCCCCATGCTTTGACATGTTATAATATAGATATATGCAAAGTCCAGTAGTAGGATAGTACAGAAGAATAATCACCTGTATGTTTTTCTGGAGAGAAGAGACTTAGGCTCAGTTCCTAAGTGAAATTGTGTAAGTAGGTCTTGAGGAAACAACATATTGAAATATCTGAAAGAGTACAGGAGTTTTAGAAGTTTCCTGTGATAGGACAGCATGGAAATTACGGTTAAAGCTACGTAAGTTTAGGTTTGGATCAGACATAAGGTTCTTATGTCATGATAAGAAATTTGAATTTTCTGCTTTAGATCAATGATGCCAAATACCTAAATAGAACAGGAAGGGAATGTAAGTAATAAATTAGTCAAGCAGCCAGTATATTGGAGAGGTAAGAGAGGTGGCTGGAGACTGACAAACTGGAAGGGGAGAGTTTATGTCCTGTCTGAAGGCAAGTGGCTGCTCAGCTTATTTTGCCATGGAGAAATACAAATATTGTGTTATAGGGGTTCCTGTTTTTCAGAATCACAGAGAAATCTCGATTTAATCTGAAATATCTGCTTTATAGGGTATAGTCCAAACAGCAGTGTGTAAAGTCTGTAAATATGGGATCGTTTCTGTGTTTTAGGAAGATAATAGTAGCAGCTGTGTTGAACATGGATTTTGAGTAAGTGTTGAATAGCAAGATGGTGACAGCTCCAATAGCAGTTTAAAGATGAGACAGATGTGAATTAGTGCTTTGCTAACAGCGATAGAGAAGATTCTAGAGGTACTTTTGTGGGGCTTTTTTCATAATTATTGATAGTACAATAATTGCAAAGGGTTAATAAAGAATAATTCTCCCTTTCGTCCCTGACCCCTAGGTTCTTATTTACACTGTACACAGGCAATTGTTTTTACTAGTTCATTGGCTATCCCTCTAGATGGTCTGACAATATATAAACTTTATATATTGGTGTGCATGTGTCCTCCATCCTCTTACCCCTTTTAAACAAAGATAATGTAATGACTATATCTCTATATTTTTGCTTAACAATATATCTTGAAATGTTTTCTTTATCTATTTATATACATGCAATTATATTCTCAGTAATATTCTCATGGATATTTGCATTGTATTTCCTTGTATGTATTATAATTAATGTAGGATATTTCCAGTCCTTTGCTGCTACAAACCATTGTGATGTATATCCTTGTATGTATGTCTTTGAAATTTATGTATATATATTTGGAGGATGAAATTTCTATACATCCTAGTGGAACTGCTATGTCAGATGGTATGTGTGCATTTTAAATTTTGATAATTATTACTGCCTTGCCTTTAAAAGAGGTTGTACCATTTACAGTCCCCCCAACAAGATATAAGGGTCTATTTCTATACACCAAAGCTGTTACAGAATACATAAATTCTTTATATTTTTATAAATATGATAGAAGAAATGGTATATTTCATCTATAGTTTTTGCTTAATTATGAGTAAGGCAGAACATCTTCTCCTACTGAACAAAGTTCATGTGCATTTCTTTTCTGTGAAATAGTCTTATCTTCCAGCTTTCTCTATTGGGTTGTAGACCCTTTTTTTCCTAAATTACTTGTAGAAGCTTTTTAATTAAGGAAATCAGCAAAGATTCTTTCTCACTCCACATTACCACTTTGCTTTTTTTTGTTTGTTTTTTTGAGACAGAGTCTCACTCTGTCACCTGGGTTAGAGTGCTGTGGTGTCAGCCTAGCTCACAGCAACCTCAAACTCTTGGGCTCCAGTGATCCTCTTGCCTTCCCAGTAGCTGGGACTACAGGTGTGCACCACTACACCCGGCTAATTTTTACTATTTTTAGTAGAGATGAGGTCTCACTCTTACTCAGGCTGGTCTCCAACTCCTAAGCTAAAGCGATCCTCCTTGCTTTGGCCTCCCAGAGTGTTAGGATTACAGGCGTGAGCCACTGTGCCTGGCCACCCCTTTGCTTTTGACTGGCTTCAAATTTTTTGGTCTATTGACATTTTAAAATTTAAAGTAGTCAAATTTATAAAAATGTCCGTTTATAGGGCATGATAATTGTGCTATATTTAGAAAAGTGTAATTGTGTAATTTTAGGTTTTTTATATAATTTTCAAAACTATTCTCATAGTTATGTTTGCATTTAAAAATTTTAGTCTTTATTAGTGATTCATTTTGATTGTAGGCACAAAGCTTTTATAAAAAAATACAACTTTAGGTATTCCTAGTTGACTATCTGCTAGATGAATTAAAATCTATGATTTTGAGGGATTTGTCATAGGTACTACTTTAAGATTGCTAAATAATATTAAAGAATTTTATAATTTTCCATATTCATGATTAGAAAATAGTTCCTATTCCTTCTTTTATGAACTCATAAATTATTAAAAGCACATAAAGTATTTAGTAACAGTATTTTGCAAATTATTTAAAAAGGAGAAACCACATAATTTGAGCAGTCCTCTTAAGAGTGGGATATTCAAAGCAAACCTAAAGTTTGGGAACCATGTGTCATTTATTAGATATAATTGGTGATACATGCTATAATATAAATGTTGATTGAGAGTTTCATGGTGATTCTCTAACTTTATATTTTTGTATCAATTTTACCCATCCCTGTATCCCTCTGAAAAAAATTAGACTTTGGATTTTCTCTGGGTTCCCATTGTACCTAGGGTAAAGCTGGACTTTGTCCCCATTTTAGAGTATCCTTCCATCTGTAGCCACCATTTTTGTGACCTTGTATGCCCTTAAATTTTATTGCATTGGAGTCAGTGGTAGGCATGGATAATGTAATTGTTTCATTTTATAGTTTTAGAACTATAGTATATTTCTTTGTATTTTTCTTGAAGATATTTCTTTTAAAATCTTACTAAAAACAATACAAATTCTAAATGATTAGTACACGTATTTGATTTTAGATAGCTGTTATTGCTTGATAATCTTTTAAACTGGAACAAAACTCAAAGAAGCAATGAAAGTTATCATTCACTTATTCTTTCTAGGAGTTTCTTTGAGTTGCTGCTGTTCTTTGGAAGAGATGAGTTTTATGAAGAGCCGTTAAAGGATATTCTTGGATCATTCCAGGTAAAACAGTTTAATACTTCACATTTTATCTACATTTAAAACAGGCTTTTATTCTCCCCCTAAATATAGTTTATTGGTTATTTATTGCTTATAAGTTTTTATGGTTGCTAAGGTGACAATGTTTAAGTTCCTCTTATTCTGACAGATAAAGCAAGCTCTTAAAATTAATTTTCACCTGTATTCCTGAGCAGTTCATAGCCAGGATTCCAATTCCACATTTGTTAGACTAGAGCCTGTTTCTACCACCCTTGTAGATTTGTAAATACATCCTGGGTGTATATACAGTTTTTAATGCTATAATGTAGAATTTAGCCCTGGTGAAAAAGTATTCTTTCCTAGACTAGAAGCAGGTTGTCTGTCCCATGTCACTTTTCCTCTTGGCTGTACCCTGATTTTCTTATCTCATAATAGCTTTCCCAAGCTAGGAGGCAGAAAGTTTTCTTTTCTTTTCTTTTTTTTTTTTTTTTTATACCTTGTATAGGAGAGAAGAGAGTAAATCCAAACAGGAATGCAGGAATGACAAGATTCAAGACCTCTCCTGTAGGTGAAGGAACATTTGATCTTTTTACCGTTTACTTGGGAAGCAGCACCTAGTACTCTGACTCACTCATGTCCTTGGCATTATCTCATCAACACTTCTCTGGGTAGAAGTAAAGTAAGACGTATTTGGAGTTCCACCTTATGGGTAAAGTGTCCCTGACCACCACATTTAAAACTGAAATATCCAGACAACATATCTTACATTTATTACTATTGTGTTAAAAGAAAGGCTCATGGTCAACCAGCATTGCTGCATTAGGTATATTATATTGGACATTCTTTTTTATCCATTATTTTTTCCAGCAAAAGAGATAAAAATTCTTGTTCTCATGAAGCTTATGTTCTAATTAGGGTATATATTTAAGTATTTAAAACTTCTTAATTTTCCATTCCATTTTTTCTTTGACACTTGTGTTCCTGGCAATCCATTCTTGAACTTTTACTCAGCAAATATTTATTTAGTCCTCGTGATGTGCTAAGCGCTAAGCTCTGGGAAAAACAGTAGTAAACAAAACATAAAAAACTTTGCTATAATAGAGTTTAATTCTAGTGTAGGAAGAGAAAGATGATAAATCCCTTTATAAATGAAGAATATTTTAGAAAGTGACAAATGCCTTAGAGAAAAATAAAACAGGACAGAGGAATAGAGAGTGCTGACGTGTTGGTATTGGGAAGGATATTTCAGTTTTAAATGGGGTGGTCAAGGAATACCTCATGGAGATGTCAACTGAGCATTGATAACGGGAACCACTGACATGTTTGGAGTAGATGAAAGACAGTATTTAACATCTATTTTAAATGTATGAAAACATAACATTTGTGAAGGGATATATCCTTTATTTTTTTTCTTATAAGCAAGGTATCCATTCAGTTACCAAAATAATCAGTTCCTTAACAGAAAGTTCATGGTTTTGCATCCTTTTCTATCCTGCACTACTCTCCTTTGAGTATCTCTAATCCTGGCTGAATTCTAAAGCGCATCCCCTAATCTCCCCACCCCCCTTTTAAAAAATCTCTTCCATTTCTGCCTCTTTTTGTTCCTACGGCTTCTTCCCACTCTGAATTTCCTTGAGCCTCTAACTCTTGCCTCCTAGGAGAGGTTTTTACCTTTCGCTCCCATGTTATCTTCTTTACCTGGAGAATCTAAGGCCTGTGCCCTTAAAGACCCAGGAAGGACTAACATGTAGTCTACCATGTATATCTCCCTAAAACGTATTTTCTAAGCTTGTGAATTCCCCAGGCTTTTGACTGGCCTTTGATAATCCAATGACAACCCCAATGTCACTTTTGAAATACTTTAATAGGGTTTTTTTAGTAGAATATATTAAATCTATCTTTCCAAGTGGTTCATCTCTATCCATCTTTCATACACATTCACACCAGCATAAGATAGTGTTCTCTCTCTTCTTCCATAAGCAGGACAGACACAATGCTGCTCATATTTTAATGTACATAAAGGCTACCTGGGGATCTTGGATCTTGTTAAAACTCAGATTATAATTTAGCAGTTGTGGGGTGGAGCCTGATAATCTGCATATCTAACAAGTTCCGAGGTGATACTGATGGTCCTAGTCCTTGAACCATACTTTGAGTAGCAGCAAGGGACTAACATTCTTTGCTGGATTTGAGTTAACTTCCTTCTGTTTCTTCCCCTCACATTTCAACTATGAATTCTTAGCTTTGCCACTCACACTATGTCATTTTTGGGCAAGTTACATACTTTCTGTATTAGTTTCTTTGTTTGTAAAATGAGGGCAATATTTGGACTTGCTTCATTGAGTCATTTTATAGGTTAAGTCAGTAAAGTACCTGGCATTATTCCTGGCAAAATGATCATGTCACTATTTTTAAGGGAGATAGTATAACCTGTCTGGTGAAGGGTGGGGTTCTGAAGTCCTATCTGGACTTATGTTTTTACAATAAAACCAAAACTGAGCTTTTTAAGCTTATTTTGTTCTTCCATGAATTTCTGATCTCCTAAAAAATCTGAGTTCAAATAGAAATTTTTAACTCTTCTTACCCATTGACTATAATTTTTCCTGTGCATTATTTCTAGAGGAAACTTCATTCTTATAGCCAAATGTTCCATTTACTGGCTTCTGAAAGTTTTCTTCCTTAGCCTTTGACTTCCAATAATTTTTCTTTACCTCAACATAGTAAGATGGCACATTTCTCTTATGATATGCCTGCCACCTCCTCCTCTTCATATGATTACTGTATATCTAGAAGTTTTCTATATTCCCAGTGAAATGACAAAAATAATGTAAAATGAGGAAAAATTTATTATGAATGTTTAAAACTAGGATGAGGGCCTTATGCCAAGGAAGAAACCATATTGAGGGATGGGCCAAATAATACTTGTTGACTGAATATAATACAATAAGAAAATATGTGTGTGAGAGAGAGAGAGAGAGAGAGAGAGAAAGATAAAAGAGATACCTTCCAGTGGTATCCAATAATGCACACACACCTCAACCCTACCAGTTTGTAACAACAGGGGCTGGAGGAAGTAGCAGGTGGTGGGGATTTGATATGTGGTCAATTTCATTCTTGTTGCTGGTACTCAGATGTGCACCAGGCATGCAACAGAACCTAAAGAACAGGAATCCTGAGTGATTGTTATACCTACATTAAAAATGGGGATGTATTGCTTTGCCTGAGAGCATTCTTTCCATTGAGAGAATTATAGGTATGATCCAAACTAAATGTAGCCTGCCCCAATACCCACAGGTAAGAAAGTTTTACAAGAGGTGTAGTTGTCTTCTACTGAAACTTCCTTTTCACTCCCTCACAGGGCATTGGTCTAACAAATTCAACTATAGTGCATATAAACTTTCCCCTTCTCTCTTTGGGCATGAAGGATTTGACAGGGATCTATCACCTACTGGTAAAACTAGTCTGTGTTGTAAATATTCTAGGTATAGATGACCAGAAGATAAATACCAGTTATCATCAGTTACATGGAAAGATAAGACAGTTAAACAAACAAACAAAAAAGGATCTATTCTTGCTGAGGTTGAGTTCAAGCTATCTTCCATAAAATTAAGTGAAATTGTAAAGAATGGACAACCCCAAAGAACATATGGAGGTGAAATACTGTATGGAGATAGAACTATTAAATTAAAAGTACAGTGAAGGCAATTAATAGCACATTAACTCCAGCAAAAAACAAATTAGTCAAGGAAACAGTCTTTAAAGATTAATTTAATTTTCAACTCATACCTGTAGGCATATCTTGTTACACTTTCAATTGGGGGATAAAGGAAAAGTTCCTACAAATGTAGGACCCATGTAAAACAAACAGCATTCCCACAAAGGAAAAAATAAAATTAGGTCAGCAATGAAGTCCTTCATAGTAACAAATGCCAGAATAAATAAATAATGTCTGTGGAGTTTTTCAAAGGGAAAAATATGATTTCATAATATAGCTGCCAAGCCCTACAGTTTATGAGAGAGGACAACAGAAATAAATAGTCCAAATACTTGGAAAGCAAACCCAACTATATGTCTTTTATCAGGAAAACAAGTATACCAGCTGACCAAAACAAAGAATTTACAAATAGGGTCATTACAGAATAAAAAATAGTACTGACCCAGAGAACAGGTAAAAGTTAGCAAGCCATTAGTATTATGGCTATTATGAAGATTCTAGTAACATCAAATGATTCTGGAAAAGGAAAATACAAGTTATAAATACAAGCTCCACAATAATTTAGAACTAAAATCTTAGATTATAGTATTGATTGGATAGGGGTAAGGAAGATAGAGAAGAATAAAGTATATTATTGGCTGTCTAAGCTGAAATAACTACATAGGGTGGGTGCTGTTTGCGAAGTAGGCAGTGATTATAGGGGGAAGAGCAAGATATAGAAGGATGGTTAAGTTCATTCTAGACACTGAGTTTTAAAAGTCACTGGAATATGTAAGTACTAATGTCCAGTAGATGGTCAGATTCATGGGTCTATATGTGTATTTTCCTAGGTTTTTTTTTTTTTTTTTAACCAAGAACATTTATTTGCTTTAATAAATCAAGAGAAAGATAGATGTTTTAAAGGTTTTTTTTTAATTGAAAAATAAAAGCAACATGGGGTGGTGACTGAAATGCTAACCAAGCCAGTAAAAGTCCCACACTACTAGAGCTCTGCAGATGCTTTAATGAGCCTACCCTGACCTTAGAGAAAACTCTTATCCTAATCCCTTGGAGTCAATGTAAAAGTCACAGAGATCCTTTTTGTTCAGACTAGGAGTAGACCTTAGTTAATCTTTCTTTCCTTGAGACTCACCCTGTTTTTTATCTGCTGATCCCTTAGGTGGGTTGGCAAAGGGAATAGGAGGAGGTAAGGGATATCACCTTCCAGGAAGGAGGCACAAGGCTGTCTTACTCTAATAGTATCATAAGAGAAGAACAAAAAATAATCAAAGGTAAAAAAGCCAGGCACAAGAGAGGAGTTTAAGTAAAAGTGTTAAGCCTATGCTGTTTCACTTGGGTCAAGTGTTGATCTCCCTTAAGAAGTTAGAGTATATAGTCTTCAAAAACCACAAAACACCCAGATTTTATTATTTTTAGCTACAAAATTTAGAATTACTCAGTTTTCACTAAAACCATCTCAAAACCTGGACCATGGCCCTTCCCTAGAGTACTTAGAATAAGTTTCCATAAGATTTAATTTGGCAAAGTCCTAGTCTTGGTATTTAAAACAAATCCCTATAGTGCTGCTTAAAAGGCTTTTAAAGAATACAACCGTAACAGCTTTAATATAAGGAAGGCATTTTGTGAGGAACAGTTTAAAAATTGTTACCATATTTTCTGCTCAGGTAGAAGTTCTCTCCTGGGTCTGCTCAACACCGTTTTGACTGTGTATTGACTTTTATTTTTCAATTTAAAAAAACCCCCCTCTAAGATTTTCCACCACTACCAAAGCTCTAATCCCCCTATATTCTATCTGTGGTTGGATGTCTCACTCTGTTAGATCCAGTGGGTGGAAACTGACTTCCATCCCTGTCTTCAACACTTACTTAATCCCTTAGTACTGATACAAATGTTTGCCAAAACAAATGAAGGATAAATAAGCCCACAGATATTTCTATCTGATGTCTAGCCATTCCTTTCTTTTTTAAAATCCCTTTTAGAGAGGTATCATCCTTGCTGAACTTTAAAAAACAAAATATAATTAGGTATATTGTCTGAAACTTTTACCCCATAGTCCACTGGCTACTTCTGTGTACAGTGAGATGGGGGATGGATCAATGAATGTATTTGTGAGATGAAAACATCAAATATTTACTTGTGGATTCTACTTTGACAATGTTCAGAAAAAAGGGAAATTGAAATATCTTTAATTGTGAGAAAAGTATAAGGGAAAAGATTATACTGTCTATGAAAGAAACAGATTTGACGATTATTTAGCCCTAGGAGTGGAAAGGACTGGTGGTAAAATTAAAGTTTCATATTCTTAAATCAATTTGTTAAGATTATATTTCTTAAATAAATTTTGTGTTGAAATGAGTAAAGCTTTGATATTTTTCCATTAGCATTTACTATTTGAAATAGTTAAGTCTGCTTAATAATTCTTATATAGCACTACCTCAGAAATATTTTCACTTTCTTTGTTTTTAAAATAATCTCTTTAAGAAAGAAACATCTTACTTCGATTCAGTTGTTGAATTTGTATTATCACTTTGAAGAGGTACAAGAGCCAGAGTTATTTTAAACACAAAATTGACAATAAATAGGCTGGGTACAGTGGCTCACACCTGTAATCTTGGCACTTTGGGAGGCTGAGGCAGGAGGATGGCTTGAACCCAGGAGTTCAAAGCTGCAATGAGCTATGATTGCACCACTGTATTCCAGCCTGGGTGACAGAGTGAGACCCTGTCTCTTAAAAAAAAAAAACAAAACCAAAAACTACAATAAATAAGCTTGAAAGAGTTAAGTTTAAGGGGCCAAGAGCAAGCCTCCAAAAGGTGTGACTGTCAGTGTCAATAAGTTGCATGTATCTGAGGGAAGGCATGTATCCTGACACATAGAACAATAATCATTTCAAAAAAGGATACTAAGCATTGTGCAATGATAGTTAATCACACATAGTATCAACCATAAACAAAGATTTTATATTCTGAGCATCTTACTGTCTAGTTTTGTCAAGGGAAGGCATGTAAGTGCCTTCAAAATCAGTGACAGTATTAATACATTGAAACTATAATACCTCTGAGAATATATCATTGAGGCATTCATTGTTCACTGAAAACAGATTCTGTGGTGTGCCCTAATATATAATAACTAGAATTCTCAGCATATGAGTGCTTGAGGCAAGTTATATTTTCCCATACAAAATGTATCATAGAAAATTTAAGCTTTGGCGGGGTGCTGTGGGTTATGCCTGTAATCCTAGCATTTTGGGAGGCCAAGGCAGGAGGATCTCTTGAGACTAGGAGTTCAAGACCATCCTGAGCTAGAGCAAGACCCTCTCTCTACAAAAAATGAAAAATTTAGCCAGGCATGGTGGCATGCACCTGTAGTCCCAGCTACTTGGGAGGCTGATGAAGGAGGACTACTTGAGACCAGCCATTTAAAGTTGCAGTGAGCTATGATGACACCACTGCAACTCCAGCCTAGACGACAGAATAAGACTCTGTCTCTAAAAAAAAAAAAAAAAGGAAAAAAAATTAAGGTTTAAGGAAGATTTAAAGTCAAATCCCATTTATAAATAAATGATGAAACTAAGGACCAGAGAGATTCATTCATTCATCTATCAAAAAATATTTATTGGAGAATAAGTAACTTGCCCAGTTTTGGCATAGGCAGCGCTGTGACCTGTTTTCTTGGTGGACTCCACTACTCTTTCTGCTTAGATTGTATTTATTTCTTTGTATGGGGACCTGTGCTCAAATAAATCTTGCCTATACCTTAATTCTGCTCCAGGGCCTGTATTATTATAGGTTAGAACTTCTCTATTAGCCATATTAATTCATTAATTATTTTAAAATGTTAATGATAGGGTTATACTTCCATCAGCATGGCAACCACCAACTAATTTTGGAATTTGATTATGCTCTCAGTTTATGGTTTTACTGTAGTTATGATTGGCTTCCCTTCAGGCAAAACTGCTAATTTAAGTAATATTTAAATTTGTTACTTAAAATTTTTTAAAATCTACAAAAATGTAATCAGGTTCATTAAACAGGGAACCATTATTCATATTTAAATATTCAATTTTTCAAAATCCCAAAAGGAGTATCTTAAATAGATCACAAGTACATGATTCTAATTATTTTTACATATCAAATGTGGTAGCTTATGGGCGTTTGTACATTTTTACAATTTTGACACTAGGAGTCATCTTAGTAACTGTTTAATTCCATTCTTTATTTTACAGATCTGAAAATTAGCCTCCAACAGAGTTGAGGTTTATAGAAGCAGGAGGGCCTAAAATCTTACTCTCAATCCAGCATTCTTTCTAGTATGCCATATTCCCTAATCTATTATAAGTAATGATGTAACCATGTGTTTACAGTAATGTACATGGCAAAAGAACAAGTTTAAAGAAATGTTTTATTTATTCTGCTATCTTAAGAGCTTCATGGTCTAACATTTTAAAACCTTTTGAAAATTGCCTTATTGGTGAGGAATTAAGAAACTAGTGTGGTGATCTGAGTGATAGCAGATAAAGGCTTAGACTAGTAAAATGGTTACCTGTAGAAATGGCAAGGAAGAAGCAGATCAGCAGATATTAAAGAAAATGACATGATGTTAGGATCAACAGAAGACAAAGATGAGTTTTACATTCGGCCCCAAACACAAATATAAAAACAAATAATACCTAAGACCATGATTCTCCAGACTTCTGATATCATACTATACAGTTTAAAAAAAAATGTTTGAGCACATATCCCCATTATGTGTATATTTATGTACATGTACTAATCTCATATACACTGTGAAACATAAAAATGCATTTAAAAAGGATAAAAGTAAAATGTAAATGTTTTTAATTCAATTGTACAAAAACTCAGTGATAGCAGTGTGATTACATATGCTTTATTTTTGAAAAATTGTAGCACTTTGTGATACAGTGATTCAGAATCTGATTTTAGGTTCAGTTTACTTTGATGCTTCTTTTAACTACTGTTATAGGTAAAAAGGATAACTTTGGTAGATTCAAATGGAAAAATTTTCTTTTGTAAATCATGATACTCAGTTTAAAATGCCTTTCACGAATTATACAAAGGGTTTTGTTGAAATTTGACTAGTATTCTTTCTGAAGTCAATTAGTGTTTTCTTGAATACTAACAGTTTTTAACACATGAATTAAAAATTCATTAAAATGCTCCAGTTGAAAGATTTTTCAACAGAAAATTCTAGCCTAAATTTTTTAATGGTATAAATACAAGCATTATATAGGTGACATACTGATTGTCGGTAAAAACAGTCATGTAATAATGCAAACATTTCCAAACATTTGTTTTAAATGATTTTCTCCATAAGAACTTTCTACTGAAAACAGTTTTTCATTGTTATAACTGCCCCCTTTATGTTATATGGGCAAACTCAGAATGTTTATTTTTTCAAAAACATCAGGAACTTATCACAGAAAAGAATGGCAAATTAGGATAACTGTCTTTTTGTAAAGGGAAAGTATGTAACATCTTTTAAAATGTACACCTTTTTGAAGTTCTTTACCATGAGATAACTAATGAAAGTGTAATAAGAAATATGATTATTCTCATCTCATTTCAAAGTATTGTAAAGATTTTACTGTATTTTAAAGACTATGTGTTTACAAAATGTACCATATTGAAGATCATTTATATTTTTGTCTCAATTTGCTGCAGTGACTTGCACATGAATGAATTTGACAGGTGGTGTTCTATAACTTTGGAATCTGCATTTCATTCAAAATAAGACAGATGTTCCATTGTGCTTCCATTTGTATAGATTTCCATAAAACCTTATTTCAATTAAAGAGTGATTTATTATTGAGACTGTATCTTCTCTGGTATACCTTTCCTTTCCTGGCTCTGTTTGAAAAAGCTTTTAACTACCTAAGAAGTAAGATGTCAACACTGGATAGTAATGCAAGGCCTTTCTCTTGTACAATAAATACCAGAAAAATGGACTAGTACAAATTTTCAATATTGCAGGAGAAGGAACTAAGTTTATTAAGGATTGAGATAGTTAGCGGAGGCTTCTCAGGGAAAGTGAGACTGTGGAAAGATAGGATTTAGATAGCTTTATGGAAGTTGTAGGAGGAGAAAAAGGGTGACATGAGAAAGAGAATAGGTAAGAAAATACAAGGTGAATTTGGGAGATGTGGAAGAAACCAGGCTGGAGAAAGGATTCATGATGTGCAACAGGTGAATGAATAGGTAGGTAAGTTCAGAGGTCCTTAAATGTGAAGTTAAGGCATGAAGACTTTCATCCTATGATGAGCTGCTGACGGGTTCAGAACAACTATATAGAATGGCCAGAACACTGATGAACAGCTTCATAGACACATGTTGTAGTGGCCGTCTCTAAAATGGCAACCAGTTCAGGGAAGAGAAATCTTGGAATAAACATTAAGCCCACTCCATAATGGATTTTGAAGGAAGAGTGAGGGAAAGAGTTGTATTTTTCCTCTATTTTTGGCAAAGACGCAACATTGAATGGAAGTATCAGAGGAGATTGTGTTCAGCACAGTGCAGTGTGGGTATCAATAATATTAGACAGATGACTTAATAAAGGAGTAAGTTAATATACAGGCCCAAATTAAGTAAATATTCTAAAAAAATATAATGTGCGTATATATACCTCAGGAGGGAAAAAACTGTGAATTCTATAGTTATTTAAGTGCTTCCTTATTCACTTTGGAAGGGTTATATTGGATATCATCCAAAAAAGCTATATATTATTAAATATTTAAGAAAAGAGGACCCAAAAAATACTTTCAAATTTATTTGTTTTCTTTCATCCTGTGTCTCTTTAAATAGACCAGATGAAATCTTTGATCTCTATTTCCAATCCAGAGCTATTTTCCTGTAGGAGTGGTCGCCAAAATATGGTGTACTTGACCCAAAGTTGTCTGTAGTTGGGAGTTGTTAGATATGCAGATTTCCAGGGCTTTCCCCTAGAAATTCTAATTCCGTAGGTCTAAGTTGGGACCCAGGGATCTGTTTTTTTTGTTTTTTTTTTTTTAAATAAAGTTCCAAGTGTTTCTTATTTTCAGCCAAGTTTAGTAAACTGGCAATATAGCTTGACTTGGGTGTAAGTCCAGTTCTAAGTCATTAATGACTGTATGATTGGTGCCTCACCTACCCTTAGACAGCTAGAAAGACGGATTGTTCAAGGGCTCAGCAGCAGAGCTAAGCTCACTAGTGACACAGGAGCTAGCATACAGCTTACCTCATTTCTTGTCCTTTGATTGGACCAAAAGCTACCTTACAGTAGTTGAACTTTATGGCCAATAATCTGTATGTCTAGAGCAATTTGGGAGTTTTTTTTACCTTGTTTACCTTGGGAGGTTTGAAATTGACAATTGTTTTTAACCATGATGCTGTTGTCACAGATATGTTCCATGTATGTTAAAAAAAATCATGGCTTATCAATAACTTTATACTTTATTTTTTACGAATGCTCTAACGTGCTGACATATGGAAATGCAGAAATTTGTTTTACACTAAAGCAATTAGATGTCTTAAAATATTAATTCAAACTATTAAAAAATACCAGAAGAAATAATAGCAAATATTTTTTGAGTGCTTACTATGTGCCAGGCACTGTCTCAAGCACTTTTTAATACTGTATATTATTATTTAATCTTCACAACAATCCTATGAAGTAGGTGTTTTAGTATCCATTTTGTAGAGGAATTGACTGATGGAGAACAGAGAGGTTAAGTAACTTGCCCACGTTTGTAGGATTTTTGTTTGTTGACTTGCTTGTTTTAATTTGGAACCATCTTTAAATAACTTTTAGAAAATACTTATTTTCATGATGTTTGGTTTTAATGAACCTTTGACTTATTTGACTGAATGATTCTTTATCTTGAAACTTGGATTTCTTCTACCTTGTTCTCTTATAAAACAGATAAAATCTCCTCTTTTGTGTATTTTAACCAGGAATGCCAAGTGGCATATAGAAATCACTTTTTAGTCTAAGATGGAATGTTCATACGATGGAAGAATGTGACAATGTAATAAAAGCAAGGTGTTTATAGCCACTTTGAATATGTAACCTTGATTCATCTAAGTAAAATTCATAAAGATATATATTTTTTTATCCTGGAGCTTTGCTTTATAACTGCTACTAAGTTGTTAATATCTGAGGGATTTTGTGAACACAGAATAAAATGCTGGCAGTTGTTTATGTTTTAATTGATGTACAATATTCAAATTTTTAACATTCCCAGTTACAATATCTAGTTTTTTCTTAAGGCTTAAAGCTCAATCTATGCTTTTTTAAAAACAATACTTTCACTAGGCTTTCAGTTAATCTTTTTAAATTGTTAAATTAAATTCCCTGATATATTTTTAAAAATAACACCTAACAAAGTATATAATGAATCAAAAAGTATAATCAACTAAACAAAACTTGTAAATTTAAATCTAATAAATCAGATTTATGAACTCAGTCAACCAAGTTCTCCTAAATGTTATACATTTTTTACAAACAACTTCTGTTAGAAATTTCATATTATAATGACAAGTCTAAGACAGCAGATTCTCTGTAAACATTTCAAATATCTTTAAAAAAAACCCCAGAAAATACACAAATTAACAGTTACTGCCAAAATTATCAATACATCTTTATCATAAACTAAAGCAAAGTATTTCTATTATAGGTTATATTTATTTCTTTAACCTGTCATTTCTTCATTCCAAGACTATAAATCTAATTATCTATAATGAAGGGGACTAGAATTTCCATTTTCCAGCTTTCTGCCACAACTTAGATTATGTATTTGGGATCAGGGCAGAAGAACTTTGTTTACCTGCCAACCAGAGTCTGCATTATTGAGCAGTCACCCCTGCCAACCTCCCTTTCTACTGTCAGGCTTTTGCCTGCCATTGTTAATAGGAGCTTGAGTCTTTACGTAAATTTAACTAAACATTTATGTTTCAGTTTTTTGCAACCTGGTTCTTTTCCTAGAAATGATGCATCCCATAAGTTTTTCCCTTAGGTTACACTTCATCCCTGTTTTAATGGGATTTTCTCAATCCAATATGTACATACTGTGTAACCTTTGGCATTAAAGCCTATTTGTGTGAATGGGGTTTTGACACCCTACTTAGGTTACAATCGTAACCCTTTCTCTTTTATAATTTAATAGTTGCCTAATTGACCATCAGTCATTTTATTGACAATGATGATCAAGTTTAGTTTTTAACCCCTTTAAATTCACAAAGCCAAAATGATTTTTCTCTCCTAGGAATGCCAGAATCACCTCCGCAGATATGGAAATGTGAATCTGGAACTGGTGACTCGAATCATTAGAGATGGTGGCCCATGGGAAGATCCAGTGTTGCAAGCTGTTCTTAAAGCCCAGCCAGCATCTCAGGAGATAGGTACTTCAGGACATTCAAAATCAAAACCAACATTTGTGAAAAGCAAACACAATTTTGTTTCCTAACTAGAGCAGTAATAGTGATTTATCTTTATTTTATAATACTGAATAATGGAGTGATGTATTTTCAAATGAACAGTGTTTGTTATTCTAACATGGCCCCAAGTGATTTTTGACACCAGACTAGGTATGTTTATTAGGTCATTAAATATGAAATGTCCGATTTCGAATCAAAAGTTTACTTTATTATATCTCAAACAAGAAGCAGTACAATTAATCAGAGTATGTGCCTAAACTATCAACACACTTTTGCCATCTTAATGGTAGCTTGCCTATGCCAACAGCAAAGAAGCCTTGAGAGCGAGTGGCAATGAAATGGTGAAAGGTGTTTTCCACAGCGTGTTGAGAATTAAATATTTGTCCTTGTAAGAAGTGGTCCAAAGCCTGGAAGAAGTGGTAATCAGTTGGTGCAGGGGCTGGTGAATATGGTAGATGACAGAGTTACCAAGTTCAGCTGCTGTAGTTTGAGCAGCATTGTTTGTGCAACATGTGGTCTTGCAAGAGGACTGGCCTGTCTCTGTTGACCAATCTCGGCTGCTTAATCACAAGCATCCTCATCATCTTGTCCATTTGGTTGCAGTAGACATCCACTGTAATCTACTGACCAGGTTTCATGAAGCTGAAGTGGATAATATCAACGCTGGACCACCAAACACACCATTAGCTTTTTTTGATGAATATTTGGTTTTGGGCTGTGTTTTGGCACTTCATCTTTGTCCAACCATTGTGCCAAATGCTTGCAATTGTCAAAAAGAATCCATTTTTAATTACACATAATAATACAGTGTAGAAATGGTTTGCCTTTATGTTGTGACAGCAAAAAAAGGCAAGCCTCAAGACGATTTCTCTTCTGATGCTCATTTAATTCATGTGATACCCATCTATTCAGCTTCTTCAGCTTGCCCATTTGTTTCAAATGGTCCAATATCATTGGAATAGTAATGTCAAACCTTGCTGCTAATTCATGTGTAGGTTGAGATGAATTCACTTCCCCTCCAGCTCTCAGCTCATCCTTATCCACCTTGGTCTCAAGTCACCCACATGGCTCATTTTCAAGATTAAAGTCACCAGAACAGAATTTGTTGAACCATAGTTGTAGTGTGTGTTCATTAGCCACATCCTTACCAAACACTTTATTGATATTTCCAGGTGACTGCGCTGCATTAGTTCCACAATGGAACTCCTACTCAAAAATAATGTGAATTTTTTACTTATTCATGGTTTCACAAAAATTGCTCTAAAAAAACAATTTTGAAAGATAATCACAAACCACACCATGTGTTTGAAATACTGAGTATGTATCTTCACAGTAAAAACAAAACAAAACAAAACAAAAAACCCAAAAGTATCAAAGTGAAACATCAGAGATATCAACTGTTAAACTTAGTACTTAAGAGAATTGGACATTCCATACTTAATAACCTGACATTTCTAGTAAGGAAACTTCAGGGTCTTAACACATTTACTACATGTTACTTATTTACAGGGAGTTTTTGTCACTTGAGTTATATTTTTTAAATCTTCTTAAATAGGAATACCCTTTTTTAAAAAACACACAAACTCTGCTTTTGGTGAAAACACATGGAATTTCCCTTACACAGGAAACTCCATGAGGGCTGGAACTCTGAATTTTGTCACCACTGCTGCATATCCTACACTAGCCCCAGTGCCTGGTACAGAGTAGGTGGTTACTATAAATATTTATTGATTGAATGAACGACCACATGATGAATGCATGGGTGAATGAGTGACTAACTGAATGAATAAATTTCAATTTCAAGTACACTAGAGCAGTATTTCCCAAACTTCATCCATTAAGAGAAGTTAAGTTTTGTCTCATTCCCTTAGTACCAACATACATACTTTGTACCACCTCCTATCAAACCTTTATCCACACTGGTCCTTGTGGGCCAAAATCTCTATTTGAGGCAGGAGGCGCTATCAACTGCTTCTAGTTAATTCTTTTTAAAAAGGTCTCATATTCTTCAGCCCCAGGATATTTTGGATCATCAAAACGTAGAATATAAGCTCAGCAGTAGTGAATAAACACAAAAGTCTGGAAACCATTAGAAAATGTGGAGAAAGCCTATGGACTGCATTTATAAGACAGCCAAAGGGAAAAGACAAGACCTCTCAACCTTGGAACCAATTAGGCCTTGGTTTGGTGAAAAAGACACTTCATACCACAGACTGTGTTGAGCAGATTGGGATATTTCCTATTAGTCCTAGGGGTAATGGGTGGAGTTGGGTTGTGAGTGCAGTTGAGTGGAGTAGGAGCTATGATTCTCAGGCTTAGAAGCAAACCAATACTAGATACAAGTGTGGAGGACTATAATAGAAATGTGAGCAAAGGTAAAGACAGAGTTAGCTAGGAGAAGCAGTGCAAAGTTGTGGGATGGGATGGGAGGTGGGACAGGACTAGGAGGATAGGTCTAAGGTATATGGAACAGTGATATGAGGAATCTAAGGGACAGAAAGGAGACTGGTGCTTGGATGTGTAGATCTTGGAAAGGGATAAAAAAACTGAAGAGGGCCTGGGTGTGGTGGCTCATGCCTATAATCATAGCACTTTGGGAGGCTGAGGTGGGAAGATCACCCGAAGCTAGGAGTTAAAGACCAGCCTGTACAACAAAGTGAGACCCTGTCTCTACAAAAATTTAAAAAAAAAAAATACCCAGGTGTGTTGGTGAGCACCTGTAGTCCTAGCTACTCGGGAGGCTGAGGAACGAGGATTGCTTGAGCCCAGGAGTTTGAGGCTGTAGTGAGCTATGATTATGCCACTGCACTCCAGCCTGGGTGACAGAGCAAGACTCTAAAAAAGAACAAAAAAAACCAAAAAAAACCAAGCTTCGAAGTGGGAGACAGTTGGAGCTGAGGAGGAAAGTTGGAGTTGGATTATTGAGGAAAAGTATGAAGAGTCAAATATAGGAAAGGCAAGGGTGACAGACTAGAGGAGACTGGTAAATATGGCCAGAGAGGGCAGGAGCTAGATAAAGTGCGGACAGGGGAGAAGAAAGTTTGAGCTTTTAGGGGAGCTTTTACGCTTTCCACAGAACATACCTGCTGTCAATTGGTCTGAGGGTTGATGGCCTTTTAGGCTGGGAGTTACATTAGAATAATAAATACTGCTTTTATACCTCAGCTAGCATAGCTCACTTTGGGAAAAGCTGCTCTAGAACCGCATTAATATGATAACTTTTCTCTGGTTGGTGATCATTAGGGTAAAGACCAGACTGAAGTTTATCTTTGTATTAACCACACAAATCAGTGTTTGCTTATCATATATTGTAAACAGAATTGCAAGGCAAATGTTTAAGCCAAAATAAAACATTATTTATAATCACTTTAGAAGCTACTGATTAAACATGTAAGTAATGAAAACACTTTTGGATTCAAAATCAAAATAAGGGTTCAAGTTCCTGCTCTGCCACTTAATTTTGTCCTTGGGCAAGTCATTTGACCTCTCTGATATTCGTTTTTGTGATCTGTAAAGCAAGTATAATACCTTTCATAAGATTGTTGTTAGGTCTGAATAAATTTATGTAGCTAAAGGTGTTTATATATTTTAAAATTGTGTAAAAGTATTAATTAGTAAATCCTTAGTGATATATGGACATATATTAATAAGTAGTCCTATTTGGCATTACTTTTGGATTAATTTTATTTTTAAGAGTAATAAAATATATTTCTCATGATTCAATTTTTTCATTAATTCAGATTACATTTCTCTTTAATTAATGTGGTTTTAATATGACAAATTAGGAATTAGGATTCAGCCTTTTTTTGTTGTTTTTTTTTTTTTTTTTGAAACAGAGTCTTGTTCTGTCACCCCAGGTAGAATGCAGTGGTAGATAGAGTGCAGTGGCATCATCACAGCTCACTGCAACCTCAAACTCCTGGGCTCAAGCAATCCTCCTCCCTCAGCCTTCCAAGTAGCTGGAACTACAGGCACATGCCGCCATGGCCAGATAATTTCTTTCTATTTTTAGTAGAGATGTGATCTGGCTCCTGCTCAGGCTGGTCTCGAACTCTTGACTTCAAGTGATCCTCTCACCTCAGCCTCCCAGAGTGCTAGGATTACAGGTGTGAGCCACCTCACCAGGCCAGGATTCAGCCTTTTAATCTTAATGAAAAATATAGGGCAGTAAGACGACGTGGTATGTAATCTTTGACTAAAAAGACATCATAGACTCATGTTACTTGGAACATATTTTAACATTAATGAACTAAAGAAGAAAATTTATTTTTTTTATTTTGTTTTCATTTTTGTTAATTACTGAGACAAAAATCAACAAATATTTATTTCTTGAGCACTGTTTTGGTGTCACCGTTGTTTTCATTTTTCCAATCAACTGAATATTCTTTTTACAAATAAATTACTAAGGAAAATGTCATTTAATTAAATAATTAGTTAATCTAATTAGATACCATATTTTAGTGGTAAAGTTTCAAGCAACAAAGTTTGAGAAAATCTTTTATTGAAAGTAAGAGTCTGTTTTCTTTTTAATATAGTGAACAAATATTTGAGTTCTGAAAATCCACTGTTCTTTGAACTACGTGCCAGATACCTAATCGCTTGTGAACGCATACCCGAAGCAATGGCTCTTATTAAATCTTGTATAAATCACCCAGAAATCAGTAAAGACTTGTACTTCCATCAAGCATTCTTCACATGTCTGTTTATGTCACCTGTAGAAGATCGGCTATTCCAGGAGGTATTGTCTGAAACTATTTTTGCCTATTAACCATTTTAACCCTACCAAAAAAAAGAGTAGCCCAATGTTGTTGTTAGATTCTTTTTACAGTAATACCAAAGATTTAAGGATTACATTATCTAGATGTGTTCTCTTTTGGCGCCATACTTTAAGGTCACATTGAGTTAGTCAGAATATGATATTAACAATGATGAAATTAATAAAATTACTCATTAATAAGCATTATTCATGTTGAGCTTTTATTGTGACAGAGAGGTCAAATACAAACTGAGAAAGTGTTATGATTTTGCCTTTTAAATAGAGTACTAAGAAGTTAAATGTGCATATTTATTTTGTTTTTAAGATGAAAGAATTAATCTTTTTTCTAATATGGACCCTATTTACCTACAGGTCATGGAGAGTAATGAAATTAAAAGTAGTCATTGTAAAATGTAGTTGCTATACAGTGAAACTATGAAACCATGAAAATATTTCTGTACAATCATTTTTGTAGAAGAAAACTAGAAATCTAAGTAATTTCTTCTGAATGTTTAAACATTTATTGCAAGTAGCTTTTTTAGATATTTTTAATGATATGAACTGATTTTTCTTTTTCTCTGACAGCATTTATTGAAAACTGATTGTAAGAGTGCAATTGATATCATCTGTAATACTGAAAAAGAAGGAAAGACTATGTTAGCTTTGCAACTCTGTGAATCTTTTCTTATTCCACAGCTCCAGAATGGGGGCATGTACTGTATCTGGTAAGTGTTCCTAATACAGAAATTAAAATGGTAAGATGAGCAACAAAAGGAGAATTGGCTAGCAGAGTTTGGAATTCTTTTTTAATTGTGTGATGATAGTAAGTGATTTTTTAACAAATTTATTGTACAAGGAACAATAGTAGATTCTAAGAACTAGAGATTTTAAAAAGAAAATTATCATGTACTATTAATTGATAGTGTAGATATTTAAGGTATGTATTACAATGAAACAATTATGTTTCAAATTAAAATTTGAAGTTTGAGTTTTTAAAAACATTTTTAAGACTATTTAAAGCTTGTTAGTAGGATATATGAAGCCAGCATTTTTACCTAGCAATCATGTAATTTAAAATATGGTACTACAAACATTCTTCAAGTGCTACTGAGAACTTCTGCTGCTTCTCCTCCAGTATACAAATATTATATACACAAACATACACAAAAAAAACCCTACCACTTTACCATTTCATTAATTAAGGTAAGTTACATTGCTGAACATAATCTGAAATGATCTTAAGCTATAAACATTTTTTTTAATCAATGCTTTCAAATTTTAAATTCTTAAATACAATAATAGCTTGAAGGCATATAGTCCAAATCATACTTTAATATTCTTTTTATAGATTGAAATCTCCAGAGTCAGAGATAGAGTGAAACAGCTAATTAGTAGCACAGCTGGCTCTAGAAACAAATAAATTCTTTTAAGGGAATACAGCATACTTTTAGTTAGATTATGCTAATTTTTATTCAAAATTATACCATGTAAATTGGAATTTCAAACAGAGAAAGGGATTAGGAAGCAGTAGTCAAACAGTTTTTAGTACAGTCATCCATCGCTTAAGGACCAGGGATATGTTCTGACAAATGTGGTGTTAGGCGATTTTGTTGTTGTACAAACATCATAGACTGTACTTACACAAACCTAGATGGTATTAATAGCCTACCACACACCTAGGTTATATGATACAGCCTACTGCTCCTAGGCTCCAAACCTGTACAGGATATTGCTATACTGAATACTGTAGGCAATTGTAACACAATGGTAAGTATTAGTGCATCTAAACATAGAAAAGGTATAGTAAAAATATGGTATTATATAATCTTACTGGACCACCATTAATATATGTAGTCCACCATTGACTAAAATATTATTTTGCAGCACATGACTGTAGTTTTCAAAGTATTATTTAATATAATTTTTTAATATGTGGTTATTCCAAAATTGAATGTAGTCACGATTGCTGTAGATCTTTTCGTATGGGGATAGGAATGTTCTCTGCCCTTAACTCTATCAGACTATTTAAACAGGGTATCTTTAGTCTTTTCATTTTAATATACTCATAAATAACTGGAATCAAATGTAAGCAAACAAACAAAAAAACCCCTAAAAATACATTTTATTTTCTTCTTCTCTTGGGTAACCAGTTTCTACTCTTTATGGACCTTAAAAATATTAGAGTGCCTATCTTCCAGCTCCTGGCTACAGACATCCTCTAAGAATAGAAGGTTGGTGTGTGACTACAGCTGCCCAACCTAAAAGGAGTTTAGCCTTCTTTTTGGGCCTTCGTTCTGAGTAGCCTTGGTTTTGAGGGCCCGCCCTCTTATTTCTTCAATCTCATCTCTATATTTCTGAATGCTAGGGTCTTTTTTCATGCTTCTAAAAGTTGATTTTTAGTGTAATTTGAAGAGCAGGATGCTTTTCAGCCTACAAGGTCTATGTTGTCTATTTCATCCTAGCCTTCTTATGAGCCAGCTTGCCATTCATCTCCCCTTTCTGTGGGCAGAACCAGATTTACACACAGTCCAGTTTTGCTTTATCTCAAGCCATTGGGGCAAGCAAGCTACTAACCCTATTTCTCTTTCACCATCACTAATAATAATAATAATAATAGCAGCTGCTAACATTTGCTGAGTTAGCTTTTTATGCTCTATGTGTGCATTATTTCATTTACTCCAACAATCTTATGAAATAGATAATATTGTGCTCAAGCCATTCAGCTAGTAAATAGTGAAGCCATGATTCAAACCTAGGAAGCCTGATTCACAGCCTCTGCTATTAAACATTACTTATTATAATGTGTCAAATTTGGGAAAAAAAATCTATCCTGTAAAGGTGACTGTTGACCCTATTCCCTTTTCTCAGAAACTAGATAACTTGATGGTTGTTATTAGTAGTTAATAGAGTCCTTTATTAGTTAGCTACCTGGGAAATGTTTTCTATACACTGAATGGGTGCTATGTTTTCTAAAGGACCCACCGACTAAAACAAAGCATATAAGCTTCATTAAACCTGCCCTTTTGGTCTTCTAAAGGAAGACTATTGGTGGTTTTCAGGATTTTTTATTTTCATTAAAAATCCAAAGTACAAGTAAAACCTGAGATCCCATGTTGTAAATTCAATCAAAATAGGGCTTCATAACCATATCCTAAGATTTCTGCTTTGCCTGCCCAAAAGCTAAATTCCTTACTAGTAGCCCTCTCCTAGGAAACTTATTAGGGTCTGGGATATACATTTTGTTAAGTGAATTTCCCCCTGACTTAACAGAGACAAAAAGGAAATAAGATCTGTCAAAAAGAAAAAAAAAAAAGAAAAAACAACTCATTTTGTACCCTAAGAATGTTTGTAAGGAGCCTCAGATTATTTTTTGGAACAAGTTAGAAAATGAACATATACATTTCTAATATGTTAAATATTCACTTGTGTAATATTGAATGACATTTCTCTCCTCTGATTTCCAACTATCATTTTCTGTTTTAAAATCTGTTGCAGAGATATGCCACATCTTGTTAAATATAGTTGATCTATTTGTCTTCTTCCATTAACATTCATTTTTTCATAAAATACCCCTTATTTAGAATGCCCACCATCACCTTTTATTTCATTCCATGTGTATATTTTCCCTAAATTTCTTTCAAGAGGCTTCCTCTAAATGCTTTCAGCATCAGGAATATGATTTTTACTAGATTATCAACTAACATATTTATTTAATAAATCTTAACTGCTTAGTACTATGAGGATTACAAAGATAAGGAATGAATACAGGAAACTTTTGATATATTAAACATCACTATATGCAAGACATTTTACCAAGGTGTTTCACTTCTCTCTCTTAATTCTTTTAATAAAGATGTTGAATAGGAATAATCCCAAGTTTTAGGTATAAGAAAACTGCACATAAAAAAGGTAAAAGTCACACAGCTAGTACAAAATGGAGTTGGAATTTATACTAGTCAGTCTGCAAGTCATTGCATCTGTGCCTAACTAGTATAGGGAAAAAACAGTATTTATTGAAAGGATACTGGGGAGGGACAGAACCACGGGAAGGGCAGGGATACATGTGGTCTTTAAAGATAATTGCTACGTGGGACACTGAGATTGCTAATGTTTTTCAAAAATCTGTTTCTCTTTTCTGTAAGTTGGCTTCAGTCTCTCCTGCTGCAGACGAGCAGGAATACCAACAGTCCCCAAACTTCATAGTTTACAGTTGAGAACATGCTAGGGTCTCTGCCCTGATGGGGGTCAAGTTTCCTGCCCCTGAATTAATATCTTAAGGTAGGAAGGGGAGGGTCACATAAGAGACATGGCCACTGAGGTTTCACTCTGTCTGGGCACTTCTCAGAAATGGGTTGCTCACTGTGAATGGGGTAGTATACCACTCCAATTAGTGTATAAATCTGTATTGAGATTTAGGTCTCTCTTATTCCCAATCCCATGTTCTTGCCACTGCCTCCACTATACAGTGTATCATTGAGGATATTTATAATGTATTAATAGTTGGGGAAATAGGACCTATAAAATATAAACAAGGAAGCATATGAAAGGCATGAAATCAATAAGAGGGATAAGATCTATTTTGAAGTAGGTATCACTTTGGGGTACTAATGAAGGCTTTCATGAAGAAGAGATACTTGATATGGCCTTTGAAAGATTAAGTTCATCTTAGAAATGAAGAAATACTTTCCAAGTAGAGCAACCAGCATAAATAAAAGTGAGAATAAATGAAACAGTTTAACTGACAGTAAGGAGACTAACCTTAGAAGAGGATTTAGGATTCAAATCGTGAACCTTCTGACTTCAAAACCCATGTTTATATTGCTATTAACACCATACAGCATATTGAATAAACATTAAATGAAATGATCAGGGAGGCTAGAAATAGATCAAGTTAGCAACTGCTGTAGAAACGTGTAAAATTAAAGGGCCTAAGATGGTAACATTGAGAAAGAATGACATAGCTGAGAGTAAAAATATAACTGAAATATAAGGGCACTGGAAAATAAACAGGTTAGAACCACACAGTATGGAGGAATGTTCACTGACTGATCTAGGAAAAGATCATCAATTTTGTAGGAATAGGATCAGTTCTAAGTGGGTTAAGGTGGTGGAATGCAATATAAACCGAAATGCCTAGGCATGGAAATTGGAAAGAAGTCAGAGCTAGAGATCTGTGAGGAAGATGGGAAACCTGGTGAGTGTTCTAAAGGAGTATTATGCAAAAAAAAAAAAAAAAGTGGAAAGTGGGTGGTGGACGGAAACTTAAGGAATACCCAAGGAATACCCACACAGTTAGTATGAACTAGAGGTGGAATTTTGGTTTTATTTCTCATATGTTGCTTGCTGTCATTTTTTGTTTTGTTTTTTTCTGTATTGTCTCTCTGAGTAGAGACTATGTGCACCTTCATGATGGTAATCAAGCTGTCCATAGATTTAATACCTGTATGTGCTGGACTCAAAATACATACTTAATAAATCACTTTTTTTAAAAAACATTTTCATCAATTATTTTAAAACTTTTAGATTATGATGCTTTTTATAAACTTTTATGGCATGTTTGAAAGAATTCTAATTTGCTAAAATGTGATAACCAAATATATCAACTATATCTTATGATTTGCCTCTGCCTCAAAACCCACTGCTCCTAGCTTTGTTCACCTAATAACCTTGACCGTATTTTTGAAAAGAATCTATCTATGAAATACTTTAAATGGTCCATAGCTTGTCTGTTTAAAAATACTACATCTTAATAGAAGAGCGTTGATCTAAAGCATACAATTTCAAAATCAAAACTATAATATACTTATACTTTTAATATCTTTTAATACTTTCATGTTTTTGATATCTTACCAGAAAATGAAAAATATGAACCATTCCTTCTTTGCAGAAAGCCTACAACACTGGTTTCTAAGTTTGCAAGGAGGGTATTAATTAAAGGCCAAAGATTATTATGTATTTAAATAACATCAATATTGGTACATTGGGATGAGAATTTTTGTTTTGATCCAATACTAGAGATGTCTTAGTTAAGACAGCACATGGCTGGAATTCATTCCTCATTACTGAAAATTGGTAATTTCTGATCTCTCTGTCTCCCAATTTATTAGTCTCACATAGGTAGCAGAAGTAGGTTGGGGGTGGTGGTGAATGTAATACAAATTTATATCCATTTTGTATACATTCCACCCAGGGCACTATAGAATCAGGAAAAGAGAACTAATGTTTGTATTTGAATAAACTGTATTTTTGATATTTCTCTTTTTTTCTCATTTACAGGGAGTTGATTTTCATATGGAGTAAACTACAGCTTAAATCTAATCCTTCAAAACAAGTTTTTGTAGATCAATGCTACCAGCTTTTAAGAACAGCAACTAATGTGAGAGTCATATTTCCTTTCATGAAAATCATTAAAGATGAGGTAAATAGGACATATTTATCCCTTGAATTTTAAACCAAATTTAAGTAACAGTTCACTGAAACTTGAATCTCTTATGATAAATTTTATTTGATGATAAAATTGAAGAGAAGGAGGATCTTAAGGCCACATTCTACATATATTGCATCCTCTTCTCCTTCAGCTCCAAACTCCCAACATGGACAAAGGTTCTACATAACTGAAAATAATTGAAAAAAGAGAAAAAAGGCCAAATTTTTTGCTACTTAAAATTTAATATGGGAACAGCTGCTTCCATTAGAAGCTATCATTTCTTTTCTGATAATTAAATTTGTTACTTTTAACATCCATCCTAAGTCCCATTTGTAGAATCCTTAACTAATCTGCAAATGAACTTTGTATATCTGTAGATAATACTTATTCACTATCACAGAGAAACTTAGTTCCAGTTTTAAGTCTGGTGTTTATGTGAAAAGGAACAATGAATTCTGAGGCATTTTTAAAATCTAAGAATAAGTTTTTAAAGTATTTATTTGATATAACTGTAAAAACCCATTAAAAATAGTCCTGAATCAAATTTTTCTTGGGCCACTTGCAAGTAAGTACGATTTTACATATGAGTCTTACATAGATAGACATGAAAATGGATCCTGCTGGCCTGGCGTATTGACCCATGCCTGTAATTCTAGCACTTTGGAAGGCTAACGCAGGACGATTGCTTGAGGCCAGAAGTTCAAGACTAGCCTAAGCAAGAATGAGACTCTGTCTCTACCAAAAAAAAAAAAAAAAAAGAAGAAGAAGAAAAGAAAATGGATCCTGCAGATCTTGTAACTTTTCCTCAAAAATATTAGTGGGACTTTGAATACAAAGACAGAAAAGATGAAGCCACTTACCATATTAGGTAGTTCTATTTAACTGCATCTTTATATGGGTTATTTTTAAATATATAAGGAGGCATCCATTAAATAGTGTATTTTATTTTTTTCTTATGTATTTATGCATCTATTACAGTCATTATGTATGACCATGTAGTGATCATATTTCCATGATACAAAGTTGGCAGCATTGTATTGGAGGGTTTTTTTCTTTTTTAATTTCCAATTTATTTTGCTAACTGCATTCATAGCATCCATATTAAATAGTGAAATGTCAGTCAATTGCATTGTCAAAGTTAACCTCTCCCTCCACCAAAAAAGGGAAAGCAAACTATGCTACAGAACACTTAACATTTGATGTGCATTAGAATCACCCATAAAACTTTGTTTTTAAAAATAAAAATGTATGCATATTTTTTTCCCACATATGATTCTCATGTGCACCAAAAATTGAGAGATACTGTTATAGAAAGTTTATAATGTAAGTGAGGTTTTGCCAATTATCACAGAGCTTTCTTTTTTCACATGTATGGTCAAACTAAGAAATATAAGAGAAAAATTCAAAGATGAAATAAATATTAAAATGACGTTTAATAGTTTACACTCTACTAAAAACACTTTTATTTGATGGAATAGGTCATTTAGTTGCCTCAGTGCTGTGAAAAGAGGCATAGTTACAATCGCGTATGTGTTCGGGAGACATTACAGATGGCACATCTGAAAAGGCTTCACAGAGGAAGATGCTTTAAAGCTGGGTTTTGAATGATAGATGAAGATAGTACTAACATTTGTAGAGGATTTTGTAGTTTACAGAGCTCTTTTATCTTCTTTTATTATTTGTTTTTTTACAACCGTCTGGTGACATTAATAGGGTGACAAATGTGGGGAAGTGGGTGGGAGATGAGACTGATAGGAGAGACTGGCAGGGGGAGTGGCTGTTGGAGATCTAAAGGGACTGGAATACTGCACTAAAAGTTGGAACTTAAGTTCATAAATATCCTGGGACCATTAAAGGATTTCAGGTAAGGAAGTAACCTGTTCCTTTTTATGATCTTAAAATTTTTAACTTGAGCATCTTCTATACATTATAATTTTATGAGACAAAATAGAGGATGTAGATAGAACTTTGGAGAAAGAAAAGGAATCTGTTTTGAGGGAATGGATTTTGAATTTGCTACATCTAGAAAATCTATGTGGGAAAATCAAATTGTAACAGGTGTTTAGAAATAAGAAATTTGAATTAAGGAAGGATTCTAAGCTGGAGATAATGGATTTATAGGGGCAAACTAAAGTCAGTGGAATAGATCTGACTCCCATTCATTCTGCAAACATTTATTCAGAAGTTGCTGTGTGCCAACTTTTATGCTAACCATAGGGAGATACAAAAAAATGAAACACCATCCTCTGTAATTTAGGAATGCAAAGTTGGGGAGTGGGAGTGAGGATGTGAGGATATATATAGACAGTTACGAAAACAGTACATAAATGCTTTTTAGAGATAAGTATAAGTTATTCTCAGTGGAAAGAATAGGGAATTTTAACTGTACCTCAGGGCAGAGGCCAGAATGAATGGAAAGAAAAACATTCAGAGTAGAACTGATTCTCAAAGAATGAACAAGGGATCAGTAGGAATTTACCAGCTGGATAAAGTGGGAGTAGGATGTACAAAGTTAAGGTCTGCCTGTGGAACTGTAGAACTGTAAGCAGTTCAGGAAGGTTACACAGCACATAAGGGACTATGAAGACATTAGGCTGGCAAGGTAGTGTTCCTCCCTGTAATCTGTAATATACCATATGCAGACAATATGACATATATACATATACATATATACATGATTTAAGGACATTATGGTACCTCCTCCTATTTAGTCAAGGATTTAGATTATTCCAAACCACTAGAGGCATTATTTGTAACTTGAACTAAGATGGAATGACAACAGATTCTCAAGTAAAAGCTGATGCAGTTATCTTTGAGTCATCAGTAAAAGTTTAAAAGCTTGAGGGGTATTCAGATGACTTCCAGTAGGCTTATTATTCTGACACCTTATTAGGTTTGAAAGATTATAATTGCCTTCTTTGTGTGTGCCACATTTCTCCCTTATTTGGATAAATAACTTAGTGAAACCCTGTCTCTACAAAAAAAAAAAAAAAAATGGAAAAATTAGCCAGGCATGGTAGCACCCACCTATAGTCCCAGCTACTCAGAAGGCTGAGGCAAGAGGATCGCTTGAGCCCAGGAATTTGAGGTTATAGTGAGCTATGATGGCACCACTGCACTCTAGCTTGAGCAACAGGGCGAGACCCTATCTCTAAATAAATAAATAAATAAATAGTATAAATTAAAGTTTCAGTAAGCAGTTTTTTTTTTTAAAAAAGAATCTAGTTAGTTTTTAACATGGAAAATTAATAAATCTGTTAAAATACATATAATTTAACCCTTCTGCCAAAGAATGTGAGATTTTAAAAAAACAAATGGGGGGGGGTCTAGATTTGTAAGAAATCTTAATGACCATAGGTTTATGAAGTATTTTGTATAATGATGAGGGCTTGTCAAACTTGAAAATGGAAGCTAAAATTCTATCTATTCCAAATTATTCTCAAGTTAAAAAAACAAAAGGTATATATTTATAAACAACCCTACCAAGTGAGGAGAACTGCACATCGGAATACTGTTTATTCATCTTTTGTTTCACCATGGTATTTTAAAGAGATAGACCAGTTAGGCTAATCATTTAAAAAAATAATTTAGTAGTAATATTTTTCTTTTTACAGGTTGAAGAAGAAGGCTTGCAAATTTGTGTTGAAATATGTGGTTGTGCTCTACAACTAGACCTTCATGATGATCCCAAAACTAAAAGTCTGATTTATAAAGCAATTGCACATTTTTTGCCAAATGATTTGGAGATCCTCAGGATTTGTGCACTCTCAATATTTTTTCTTGAGCGCTCCTTAGAAGCTTATCATACTGTTGAAGAGCTTTATAAACATCCAGATGAAGAATATAATGAAGGCACAAGTAGTGTTCAAAATCGTGTTCGTTTTGAGTTACTTCCAATTTTGAAAAAGGGACTGGTTTTTGATCCTGAATTTTGGAACTTTGTAATGATTAAGAAAAACTGTGTAGCATTACTGAGCGATAAATCAGCAGTTAGATTTCTAAATGAAAGTACACTGGAAAATTCTACAGATAATCTAAAAAAGATGGTGGAACAGCAAGGTTTAGATGAAGGGCTTGACTCTCTTACAGATCAGAGCACTGGAGAGACTGATCCTGATGATGTGTCTGGAGTGCAAACTAAAGGTCATTTTAATACAAAGAAAAACCTTACAGGTCTTAATACTTCCAAAGTAGATCACAATGTCCCGAGACATCGGTGTATGTTATGTAACAAGGAATTTCTAGGTGGTCACATTGTAAGGCATGCCCAGGCTCATCAGAAAAAAGGCAGTTTTTCATGTGTAATATGTGGTAGAAAATTTAGAAATAGAGGACTTATGCAGAAACATTTAAAGAATCATGTTAAGAAAATACAGAGACAGCAAATTGCTGCAGCTCAACAGGATGATCAGGAAATCACTATTTTGGAAGAAATAAATTGTTCCAATACTTCCATTTCATTTGAAAATGGAAATTCTGATAGTAAGGATTTGGAAGTAGGGACTCTTACTGCTTCTAGTGATGGAAACAAAGAAGTCATTCCTGAGCACGTGGCTGAATTCATTGAAATTCCTGTAAGTGTACCAGAAGATGTTATTGAAAACATTATTGAAAATGGCAGTCCTGATACTTCTTTAAATAATGTCTTGAAGCCTTTACCAGAATGTGAGGATGATTATGAGGAGGAAGAGGATGAAGAAGGTGATTATGAAGATGATGATTATGACCTGAATCAAGAAACTTCAGTACTTCATAAAATCAATGGAACTGTGTGCCATCCAAAAGATATATATGCCACAGATCAAGAAGGAAACTTTAAGTGCCCTGCTCTTGGCTGTGTCAGGATATTTAAAAGAATTGGATTTCTAAATAAACATGCAATGACTGTACATCCAACTGATTTAAATGTGCGACAAACAGTAATGAAGTGGAGCAAAGGAAAATGCAAATTTTGTCAAAGGCAATTTGAAGACTCTCAGCATTTTATAGATCACCTTAATAGACACAGCTATCCAAATGTGTACTTTTGTTTGCATTTTAATTGCAACGAGTCATTTAAGCTGCCATTTCAGCTTGCCCAGCATACAAAAAGTCACAGGACATTTCAAGCTCAGTGTAGTTTTCCAGAATGCCATGAGCTTTTTGAAGATCTTCCTTTGCTATATGAACATGAAGCTCAGCACTATTTAAGTAAAACACCAGAATCATCGGCACAACCAAGAGAAACAATTCTTTGGAATGTTCATTCAGAGTCAAATTCTAATCATCAGGAAAAAGACTCATCTAGTAATGAAAAACAAACTGTTAATCTGCCAGTTTCTACTTGCAAATCAAGGAAAGATTCTACAGAACCAAAGACATGTATAGAAAGTATGGAAAAGAAAACAGACAGTTTAGTTCAGAATGGGAATGAACATTCTGATGACACTGTTTCAAATATAAGCTTGATAGACCAAAAGATGCCTGACATAGAGCCAAATTCTGAAAATAATTGTAGTAGTAGTGATTTAGTCAACGGACACAGTGAAATAGAGCAAACGCCTTTAGTTTCATCAGATCCTGCTTTGAAAAGTGATCCAGGTAGAATCAGGACAGAAAATGGTTCCGTTTTACCCAATGCTGTACCACAAGAACACAGTACCTTGCCAGTATCTCAGGCACCTTCCAAACCAAATCAGACAAGTGAACATACTTCATATGGCTTAATTTTAACAAAACCATATGTCAGACCATTGCCTCCCAGTTACCTTGATGAACGGTATCTTAGTATGCCAAAACGCAGAAAATTTCTGACTGATATAGTAGATGCCTGTTCTGATCAAGATAACGTTTATAAAAAACCAGTGAAAAGATTAAGATGTGGCAAATGCCTGACCACCTACTGTAATGCAGAAGCACTTGAGGCTCACCTTGCACAAAAGAAATGTCAGACACTCTTTGGATTTGAGTCAGATGATGAAAGTAAGTCTTCTATCTTCTCAGTAGATATATCTGTAGAAATAGAAAATGCCATAAATGTAACTATCATAGATCTTTATGAGGTTAAAAAAATTGACATTTGTATAGCACAGATAGTAAAGCACTACCCTATAATCCATACAGCCATTATGAGGTGATATTACTATTCCTGTTTTATAGATCAAGTGAAATTCATAAACTAATTTGCATAGGTATAGGCCTATGAACTTGTGCAAGCCAGAACTTGAACACAGGTTTTCTATATTCTTTGATTATATTCTTTCACTGTATCAAAGGCTTTTCTTCATTCTAAGTTTAATGTAATAATAGTTCTTGAAACAAAGTAACTTCAATGGAAATGTTTTTTCATCTGCATGCCAGAATATAAATCAAATGAAGCTAAGTCTCTGTTACAAAAATAGAAGTAAAAAGAGAACCAGAAAATAATTGAAAAACAAAATGAGCAAAAGAAGAGCTTGCCTTTCTCCTAATATCAATCTCCTTTGAAGGGCTGAGGGTATAAATTAAACAGGAATCTGACTTAGAATTCCACTTGAACATCTATAAAATTTGAATTAACAGATTTGTTCTGTTTTACAGGTGCCTGATAAAAATGTTTCAGAAAAATCTGTCGATCAAGCAGTAGTGTGAAAAAAGCACTATAAGAAAACGCATCATCAGTTTGCTATTTCTCTGATGGCCTTAATTTTAGAGTGGTCTCGGATTACTAAAGACAAAGCACATTTTCTAGAATGAACTCACAGAGGAGATGTGCTGGCTTAGACTCCAAAAGGGTTATTATAAAACTCCCAAAGTACCAGTTTTCCAGAAAACCACATTTTTTAAAAGCTTATGATGATTAATAGCAGCATGTTCAGTTTCGCTTATGTGAGAAATATGTTCAGGAAACTAGTCAGAAAGAAAAACCAGCTATGGCCTTACACAAAGGGAAAAGTGAACACATTAATAAAAAGGGGGAGTGGTTTACAATAATAAACAACTTAAAGTATTTTATTCTACAAGTTGGCTTTGTTTTCTTGTAATGGATAATCAGATTATGTCCTCCCTTCTGGTCAAACATGGTTTAAGGAACCATTGCTTTTTGGTTTGTGATCTGATTTAGAAACTAACTCATGAAAATAAAACTTACCACCATGTTATCTATTAAAGATTGTAACTTGTTTCCAGATAATTAATTATGTCAAAGTTCAGTGAATGAGTGGCATGACAGCATTGAAAGTGAAAAAAACAAAGAAACAGTGCTTTGCTAATAAGCTCTTGATAGAACCTTCCACCCACAATTTTTATAATACAGATCAGTTATATTTAAAAGGCAACAGTGCCAATTAAATAGAAAAAGAACTACCAGTAACTGGGGAGAGATGGTAGGAATCTAAGACATTACATGCTATGTAGTTGAAGAAAAACACTGAATTGGAAATTCTTCAATGTGAATAATGGTAAAAGCACACTGGGATATTTCTGTTTGTATATAATGTTAGGACATTGCTTGATAATTCATAGTAAGGTCCTTTAGACGTTAATGTGAGTTATCTAAGTACAGTCCCATAAATATAACTGGCTTAAAAAATTTGTCAGCTAAGAATCAGGTTGAGAATTCATTCATTTTATTCAATTAAGAGAGGTAATTCCCAAATAAGCCATACTACTGTTTTTTATTCATGAGTGATAAACTTGGTCTGAATAGTAATTTTTACATATAAAAGGAAGTTTTTACATAAAAACTTGCACAGCAAGAATATAATAAGAGATACACTGATGCATTATTTTCCTTGGTGACTAGTAAGAAAGATTTTAAAAACAGACCTATTAATAAACCCATGTCAACCAAATATTCCAGTTATTCCAAATGAGAAGTTTTTGATCAAAGCATTTAATCTCATCAGACCCTATTATCAATATGACAATTTTAGAACTTCTTGAATGAGGTTACTAGAAGTGGGACATTTCTTCCAGGGCAGCACCCAGATTTTATTAAACTAAAATTTCCAGGTCATGATAGAGCAAAGGATCTAAAAAATACTTCTCAATTTTATTAGTTTACTTATTTTCAGCATTCACTACTATGCAATGATGGTCACAAGCCCATTCCAAATTTAAGTTTGTTTTTGTTCTGTTATGTAGCCTACATTAGGCTGTGGAACTTATATTTAGGTAACAGATGACTGAACACAACTCATAATCAAGTTTTTAAATCCTTTCTTTAAGGTCAACTAAAAAAAAATGTTTTCTATTTTTACTGATACTAAAAATGTAATGATTAAGTTTATTTCAGTGCATTCTAAAAGTGTGTCTTATAATAAAAAGCCTGTTTGGAAACTGATTTATTTGGACAATGAAGTTTTTTGGAAATATAATTTATGCTTTGTACATTTTCCAGAAGTTTAACAACTTAACAGTTTATATTTTTAATTTTTATTTTTTACTAAGTTGTAACCATTGACATAAATCCATGACCACAAATTGTTACATTTTCATTAGTTTGAAAAGTTCATGTGAAGTTTTTTAAACATATTCCACTTGTTATTTTTTTTTTTTGTCTTCAACTTGAGGTTTATTTCTACTTTTGTGTTGCTAAGAGAAAACTTTCTGAAAGACTAAGATCAAATTGGTTTAGATATAACTAAATCAAGGATGTTTTATAAAATTATGTTTGGCCACACTGTTCTAACCTCTTTGTTTGTATACTTCTCAAATAATGGCTGTTGAAAGAATGTGTACATTTTATTATGTCTTTCTTTTAAAACATAAACCTACATCGTTTTGCTTTCATAGGGTACATAAACTTCCAACAGTTCTAATTTGGGATTCAGAAGAAAAGGAAGCTTTCTTATTTGTCTGATTTTTCTCCTTTTCTTTTCTTCTTTTCTACTGTTTTGAGGATGTGTTTATCTTATGTGGACCAAGTTTCAAATCTTTGTTTTTAAATAAAAATTTCCTTCAAAAAATTAAATATTAACTTTCTGCTATATATCAGTAAGGTCAAGAAAATAGCAAATCTGAATTTTTGCTGCTCAGATATTATGGAGGAAGTAGGAAAGGGGAATTTCCGTGGACAAGGACACTGGTACTTTGGGCTTTAGCCATATTCATTTTTTTAAAACCACCAATTATATAATGCATAGATAATTTATATCATTGAACTTGTGATTCTTTTCAAATCACACTGAAGGTTCAGCCGTACTCCTTCCATGTTTGGTTTAATACTGTTGTGTGGATGAAAAACCTAAAAGGGATGATAGTGTTTATTTTTTAATTTATTTGGTACTGTAAAACACCTTTTCAGAATGAATAAATGCTGCATATGCATTTTGGAATTGTTACTATGTGAAAGATATTACAGATTCAGCAAGAAAGAAAATTTGTGCTTCCTTGTTGAACATTAAATTATTTTACTTTGCATTTTATAAGAGTACAAATTAAAACTGAGCCATTGAACTGCAATAAATCAACAATAGTGTCTCATTTCAAGAAATTTTTTGTACTGTACATAGATTTGTTCAATAAAACATTGTCCTTGTTGGTAATCAAGTGTTCAATTTGTATATAGTTTAGCACATGGCTTTCAAAAGGAATTAAGACTTAAGATATATATTAAATATATGTCTCATTAGGAATGGGGTATTTCAGTTAACATCAGATTATTGATTTTTTTTAAACATAGAACATCTAAAATTTTACACAAAATAGACATTTTTGGACATTTTAACTATGCAGGAATAAAAGTTGATAGGTTTCTGGTTACTAAAGTCATTTCAAGTAAATGTTTTCAGTGGGATACAGTACTCTGCAAACATAGTAGGTATAAAAGAAAGAAATACCAGAACTCTCCAAAAGCAAGACAGCAGATGGATTTATGTACATTGGTAATTCTTCTGCGATAAAGAGCTTCTGGTAGAACTTAAAAAAATAAGACTCTGAAGTCACTTTGAAATATAGATTATAAACGATGAAGAAAATTGCTTCCTCAAAAGTATTTCAATAGGGAAATGTTTAGGTCAATGAATAATCTTTAACCAAAAGTGATATCCATGGGTATGAGGGCTCTTACTTTTTTGGTCCACTAACAAAGGAAAAAACTCCTACACTATCTGCTATAACGTGCAACTGGAAAAAGTGGGGCTGATGCAATGAAGATAGCATTGCAAACGAAAGAATAGATAGTAATAGGTTAAAGTGATTTGTGCTATTACAAACGTATTCTTTGAAACATTATAAGAAAGTTATTAAAACTTTCTAGAGCTGAGATCTAAAATTCTCAGTCTGGTTTATGTTCATCTGATCCTAGACTGAATATGTTCCATTTTGAGAACAAGGAAATGTATTGAAGTATTTAGACAAAGTTATTGGAGTTTAGATAACTTCATTTTCCTTTTCTGAAACTTGAATTCCAGGAAGTAAATATTACTATTACTAAGTAAGCTCCCCAAATAACCAAATTAAGTTGCTTTTCATAGCATAATATAAGATTCATACTTATTTCAGGAATCAACTTACTTGAAATAGAGACAATAAAATATTACATGGAATAAAAATTAAAGGGGGAGAGAAGTTCATGGTTTGTTGATGGGTGCTACACACCAGGGAAGAAATGGCTTCTATGTTAATAAATTACTGTGTACCAGCTACTTTATATATGTTGCCTCTAATTCTTAAAACAATTCAAGGGTAAATATGAACATTTCTCTTTAGACACCAAGGCTCAGAATGGTTAACTTGATTAAAATCACACGGCTAATAAATGGAGAGGTACGACTTAAAATCAGATGTGTTCTAAAACCATGTTTCCATCCTGCCACTCTGTTTTCTCTACAAATATAGAGCATGAGTGGATAGAATATGTCCAAATTGAGTCAGACTTGCCTGAGGATCAGTGGTTTCAGAGACAAAGAAGGAAGTCTGGTACGAACATACCTGGTTGATATTTTGTAATGTTTTAGCAGTGATTCTTAAAGTGTGGTTTCTGGAGCAGCAGAATCACCATCACTGGGGAACTTGCTAGAAATGATAAATTGTGGTCAGGTGAGGGACCAATCTATTTGTTAACAAATCCTCCAGGTGATTCTGATATAAGCTAAGGTTTGAAAACTACAGATCGAAAGCAACAAAGTTCTTCATATTTCCCTAGAAGGTAAACTATTTCTTCTTAAATTCACAGAGCTTTCTTAAAACTGTTTCCAGGACATTTAAAGAAGTCCCCTATTAATAGGTGCTCAAGTAACTACTGTTGGGTGAATGGGTATTTTAGTAGTAAGATCTAATTACTCCAAACTGCTCTAAATCCAGGGTTTTTTTTTTTTTTTTGGATTCAAAAAGTATTCGGCTTAAGTGAAACTCTACTAGAAAATGATTTAATGGAAATGGTGCAAAAAGGTGCGGAGATCAGTTGTACCTGAATTCCAGCATGGCAGTTTTATAGTTGTGGAGAGAGCTAAGTTATTAGGTATTGTATAGCCCACATCCTGAGCTCAGACTTCCTCATGTTAAAAGGGGACAGCTGCAAGATTATAAGAATTGTCTGTGAAGGGACTAGTGCCGAGCCCTTCCTGTTACAATTTTGCTAAATTTTTCTTCATATTATGGCTCTTGTCCTATCTTTGGCTCTAGCCATATTTAAAACACCACCTACCCTCATCATGCTGTTCTATTCCATGCATTTTTCACTACTGCTCTCTTTACTCATAATTCTTCACCCATTTTCCACACCTTCTCTCATTCTTTGATGTAATCCTTCTTAGGCATCACTACTTTTTCTAGAAAGTCTGATCTCTTCATTACACCTATTTCCCCATTGAAACTTATTTCTCCCAGCATTCCTCCTCTTAGTATTAATAAATTACAACTCTAGTTGTACAAACCAAAATTTTGCAATCATCCCTGACTCTTAATCAAGTCCTCCACCTTAACTCAAGCCACCATCTTCTCTAATCTGGAGTGTTGTATTAAATAGTAGTCTCTTCATTGACCTTCAAGCATATACCCTTACCCTCCTTCAATCTGAATTTCACAGCAGCAGCCAAAGTGATCCTGTTTAAAACCTGCCCATGCCTTCAAAGCTTATTCATTTATTGAACAAATACTCATTGCATACTTACTATGTGCCAGGCTCTGTAGCAGGCAATGAAAACAAAACAAAAATTCTTGCCTCATAGAGCTCACATTCTACTGGGGGAAAACAAACATACAGTATGTTATAAATGCTATGGAGAAAAAGTGGGTAGGAAATATATAAACAGTAATGGTGTTGGTGGTTTTAAAACGAGACTATGAGGGAAGGCCTCTCTAACAAGGTGACTTTTGAGCAGGGACCTGAATAAAGGGAAAGAGCCATTCAGATATGGGGGAAGAATATACCAGGCATAGTAACAAGAGCAAAGGCTTTGAGGAATGGACCTGCATGGCACATTGAAGGAACAAATGGCAAGGAAATGAAGTCAAAAGTAAAAGATAAAATCCAAAGTCAATGTTATGGCCTACAACAGCAGTCCCCAACCTTTTTGGCACTAGGGACCGGTTTCATGGAAGACAATTTTTCTACGCACTGGGGGCAGGGATTGTTTTGGGATGATTCAAGCGCATTACATTTTTTGTGCAAACCTCTCTGCTAATGATAATCTGTATTTGCAGCCACTCCCCAGCGCTAGCATCACTGTCTCAGCTGCACCCAGATCATCAGGGATTCTCATAAGGAGCATGCAAACTAGATCCCTCCCATGCGCGGTCTACAGTAGGGTTCCTTTTTTTTTCTTTTTTGAGACAGAGTCCCGCTCTGTTGCCCCAGGTAGAGTGCCATGGCATCAGCCTAGCTTACAGCAACCTCAAACTCCTGGGCTTAAGCAATCTTCCTGCCTCAGCCTCCCAAATAGGTAGGACTATAGGTGTGCACCACCACGCCTGGTTAATTTTTTTTTTTCCTATTTTTAGTTGACTGGCTAATTTCTTCTATTTTTAGTAGAGACAGGGTCTTTTTTTTTTTTTTTTTTTTTGAGACAGAGTCTCACTCTGTTGCCCAGGCTAGAGTGAGTGCCGTGGCGTTAGCCTAGCTCACAGCAACCTCAAACTCCTGGGCTTAAGCGATCCTCCTGTCTCAGCCTCCCGAGTAGCTGGGACTACAGGCATGCACCACCATGCCCGGCTAATTTTTTTCTATATCTATTTTTAGCTGTCCATATAATTTCTTTTTCTATTTTTAGTAGAGATGGGGTCTCGCTCTTGCTCAGGCTGATCTCGAACTCCTGAGCTCAAACGATCCACCCACCTCGGCCTCCCAGAGTGCTAGGATTACAGGCGTGAGCCACCGCGCCCGGCCGAGACAGGGTCTTGCTCTTGCTGAGGCTGCTATCGAACTCCCGACCTCAAGCAATCCTCCCACCTTGGCTTCCCAGAGTGTTAGGATTACAAGCCTGAGCCTCCACGCCCAACCTACAGTAGCCACGCCCAACCTACAGTAGCCACGTGTGGCTGATGGTTACTGTATTGGACAGCACAGATAAAGAACACTTTCATCATCTCGGAAAATACTTTGACAGGTTGTTCTATATTAGTGGTACTCAGTACTCAACTGGGGGTGACTTTGCCCTCCATGGGACATTTGGCAATGTCTGGTGGTATTTTTGTTTGCCACAACTGAGGGGAGTATGTGTTACTGGCTCCCAGTGGGTAGAGGCTAGGGATACTGTTAAGTAGCCTACAATGCACAGGACAACCCCCACAACAAAAAATCATCTTGCCCAAAATGTCAATAGTGCCATGATTGAGAAATGCAGACTTGACTCAGTCTTGACTGCAACTCTAACCACATTGCTCATAGACTCCTGAAGCTGCTCTAGTATCCTGGCCTCCTTCCTCAAAACCTCTACTGTTGCTTCTTCCTAGAACACTTTTCTCCTGTGGCTCACTCACTTTCTTCTGAGTTTTTCAAAGTCACTTATTTAGAGAAGCCTTTCCTTTCAAACTGTATAGAACAGTGACATCCTTTCCATCCCCCTCTTCTTGAGTTAATTTTTCTCCATAGCAGTTCCTGGCAGAGCAAATAATAATAGTTTCTTATGTTTATTGTCTGTTTACTCCCACTAGAATGCAAGCCCCAAGAGGACTTGCATTTGTCCCAGTACAAAGAACAGTAACTGGCAAATAGTTTAGGTGCTCAATAAATACATTTTTTTAAATGAAGTAATGAATGAATGAAAGACAAGGCTGGGCATACCTTCCATGCAGTCCCGCACCAGCACATATGAGCACTTATTTTGTCACCTCTTTACTTGCAACGTTCCCAAAAGCTCCTTTAAGGAAAGTTGAACACTCATTAATACTTAATGAAAAATGAAGACTTGGTATCTGTTGAGCAAATGATACCCCAAATAACATCCACTGGCAAATTAATTTAACCATATTTTTGAATGCCTTGTCTTAGAGACTATATTTACAGTATATTTTATAATGGATATTTATGAGATTTAAAAAATGTTAAATTTTCTCACGGGGATCTTCAGATGTGTACATTTCAGCTACTAAATGGCAATATCTTAAATACTAACTAATCTAAAATATTAATTAAAAATAGGAGATAGAGGCAATGACAACGTGTGTAAGTCTGATTCCTCAGTCCAGCAGGGCATGACTATTTTTTCTATTATAAATGTGAATTGGTCTCATACGAATAGTAATAATAGCAGCTAATATATATTGAGCTCTTACTAGGCGCCAAGCACTGTTTCTTCACCCCGCCTCTACAACTCTCTGAGCTAGGTATCTTTATTAGATCCATTTCCAGACAGACCTAAGGAACAAAAAGGCTAAGGAGCTTGCTCACAGTTACAGTTAGTAAATGGTGGAGTAAAACCCTGGCAATCAGGCTTCCAGAACCCCCAACCTTAAACAGCACGCGATACCGCCTCTGCTAAAGCCAAGTTGGCGACAAGGGGAATGGAGGCAACACAGGATCCCAGCGTGTATGAGAGGAAAGTCCCTGGAAAACGAGCAGGCGTGGACAGGATATCTTTGTTTTGATTTTTAATTTTTTGTGGTACAACGTTTAACAAAATCAAGTTATTTTAATTCACGTAGTTAAAGAATATCAAACTACCGGCTCACCCAACTCAGACGTGGCCGCAGAGGAAATTCAAGCGCTCCCGGGGGCCGGGCCGGCGGGCGGGGAGGAGCCGCCCCCATTGGCCGGCCCCGCGGCATGACGGGAGCTGGCATTGCGCCCGGGCCGTCTTCCGCTTTTCACGCACTTGCGCAGCTCTCTGGGGAGCTCTTTTCGAGGAGGGACTTCGGAGCAGTTCACGGGTTCTCTTACTGTAACCAGCTGCCCTGTGAAAGGTCGATGTCCTCCAAGTAAACACACCGCAACTTACTAAAGGGACATCCCGGAACCAGAAGTCGGAGCACCGCAGTTTCCTGATCGACCTCCTTGGCGATCACTTCCGCCCCGGTGTTGGAATACTCGAGGCCCTTCTACGGCGAACAACAGGAAAGGCACTTCCGGTGTCTGTTGCCAAGGAGCGGGCCCGGTGGGCCGTAGGGGCGACATTGTTGGCGTCGTCCTCTCCCCCCTTCCTGGGGGTTGAAATGTCGGGACTCAGCTCCCCAGAGATGGAGGGCTGTCGTAACCTGCTCGGCCTACTGGACAACGACGAGATCATGGCCCTGTGCGACACCGTCACCAACCGCCTGGTGCACCCTGAGGACCGCCAAGGTAAGGGGAAACTCTTCAACCGGAGGACAGCCGACCCTAGGTTTTGGGAGCGTGGGAGTGGAGAGGGTTCGAGGCCTAGCTTAGGGTTCGTCCCCGAGCGCGCTTGAGCAGAATCCTGGTACTCGGGAATCTCGGCTGCCGCCGTTGCTCCATTGCACTGGAACCAGGACGTAGACTTAGGCGGCGCGGCCCAAGGGGCTGGGGGTGGCGCTGACAATGGCATAGTTTTCAGGTTGTATCTATTGAATGTTATGGTAGACGCTTGTTTGAGGATTCGGAGTGTGTCAGTAGTCATTTTGTTGTTGTTTTTAAGTTTCCGGGGAACCAGTGTTTTCCATTTCTCCTTTCTGTCAACTGAGGAGTGTCAGCTGCTGCTCTGGTTTTTTTTCTTCAAGCTTTAGGGGAGGAGGATATCATAAACACTTTATATCAGTCTGGTAAAAACGACTACTGTAATAAAAAAGCAGATAGTTTGAATCCATGTGTTTTTGGAGACAGAATTTTTCTGAGATAATTTTGTGTGCTAGAAATAAATTACTTTCATAGTCAAACATTCTGGTAGATTTCAAGAGCTATTAGTATTAAGCCTGATTGTGACTAGTACATATAAAAATGTAAAGCGTTTGTTTCATTTTGTGCATCACGTAGCTAGTTTTATTTTAAATTTGCTGAATTTTACTTTAAAATGTGAACATTTGATTCCCATATTAGCATATGATTAAAGTATCTTCAAAAGGTTCTGCCTTTTAAAACTGTATTTCTTCTTTTAACTTGGATTTACATTTTTGCCATTGAAGAAAGTCAATCATTTGTAACTTTGAATCATGAACATTAAAAGAAAATTCCTAAGAACTTAGACTGAAAATAGTTTTATACTTGTGTAGTTCTTAAGCATTTATGTATTTTACATGGCAGTCACCTTCTTACAATTATGGTGAGTTTGAATCTAAAATTATTATGGATAAAATGCTGTATTTAATTGATGGTGAATCTAAAAGAAAATGAGAGTAAAAAAAAAATTTCCAGTACATAAACGTTTAAATGATTTGAAGACTATTGCTCAGGAAAAAAATAACTGATAGGCATATGAAAAGTATTCAACCTCTTTAAAAAGCAATGAAATGAAAACCAAAAGTGAGAGTTGTCTTTTCTATGTACCAGACTGGCAAAAAATTAAAAATACAAACTTCAAGTGCTGGTGACCAGGTGAAACAACTCTTTGACAACTAATGAAGAAATGCAAGGTAGAACTAAACTACCACTTTGGAAAACAAGTTTGACATTATTTCCTAAAATGAAAGATTAGACACATGCTCTAGATCAGGACTTCTCAAACCTGAATGTGCTTTTGTATATCTTGGAGATCTTGTTGTTACAAAGCGGATTCTGGTTCATTAGTTTTGGGGTAGATCCAGAAATTCTGCATTTCCAACAAGCTCCCCAGGTGAGGCTCATGTTGCTTGCTCCTTTGTGTTCTTGGAAGATATGTATAAGAATATTCAAAGTAGCAGTGTTTCTAATAGGACACACACAAAGTATAAACAGAAGAATAGATACCTGTGTATAGTCATATAATTAATTATGATACAATAATGAAAATGAATTAACTAGAGATACATATATCCACATAGATTAGTCTCAAAAACAATAAATGAAAGGCAGATTGCAGAAGACTATATACTGTATATTGATAGATTAGATTTATAGAACATTTAAAATACACCAAAGTAAATAAATTGTTTAGGAGTACATATTTATACTATGCTACTATAAAGAAAACCCAGGGAATCCTAAAACAACATTTAGGATATTAGCTACCTTGTGAAGTGGATGAAAAGCTAGAGGAGGAATAACATTAGGGAGGGGTGAAATAAGGATCTCAAGAGTACTTACTAGAAATTTCCGATGTCTCAAGCTAAGAGGTCACTATATGGGAGCTCATCTTAGTGCCATTCTATAAACCTTATACAAGTCAAAAATATTCTTTGGTTTGTGTTTAATATAAAATTTTTGAAAATTAAAAAAATACAAGTCCTTGTTCTGCCACTTTCTAGAAATATGTTTATTGATACCTCATGTATCCTAGACTTTATCTGGAGGGTGAGATTGGGTTAAAATTCCTTGACATCCAAAATATTGTAATTTTACTTATTTTTAGAAGTCATACATGAATGTAGGTCTGTTGGCTTTATTAGGAAAAATTTTTCTGGCACGCATTTTTTCTTAAAACAGTTCTTTAAGAGAAAATGCTAGAATTTCACTGTTGCAATGGGAAGTGAAAGGAAGGGAGAATTTTAGGTAAAGGAAGTTTAAAGCATAAAGAAATTATTTTAAAAAATTAACTTTCCAACAACCCATTTCCTCTTTAAAAAATGACAAGCCATCTCATGTAAAAAGCAATAATGTTGTGACAAGAGTTTATAAATGTTATTTGGTAGAATGTCTTCTGACCTTGGACAAATTTATAGGTGGCTCTTGATTATCTATTAATCTTTGCAATTTCCTTCTAGATGCCATTCATGCAATATTAGTGTACAGTCAAAGCGTAGAAGAACTTCTGAGGCGTAAAAAAGTCCACCGAGAAGTCATATTTAAGTACTTGGCAACACAGGGGGTTGTTATACCTCCAGCTACTGAGAAACACAATCTTATTCAGCATGCAAAAGATTACTGGCAAAAGCAGTCACAACTGAAATTGAAAGAAACGCCAGAGCCAGTAACAAAGACAGAAGACATCCAACTCTTTCAACAGGTGAAGTAGATCTTATATTTTGAACCTGTTTTTTTTTTTTTTTTTTAAAAAGAGACAGGGTCTCTGTCACCCAGGCTGGAGTGCAGTGGTATAATCCTAGGTCACTGCAGCCTGGAACTCCTGGACTCAAGCCATCCTCCTGCCTCAGCCTCCTGAGTAGCTGGGTTTACAGGTGTACATCACTGCTATATCCTGAGCCTTTGTCTGGTCTGAAACTCTGTAAATAATCCTAGATCTGGGGGAACATGGTTAATAATATTCTATTTGTGTTTTATAATTTTAACTTTACTTCGTATCCTTTGCATCCTAAAGGAAGAAAGACCAGTGAAGCAACTGAAAAATAAAATATTTCTGACATTTAGTGATGCTTATATAATCTAGTGATTTGTAAGGGAAAAAAAATTTGTCAATATCAGTAATACTGATATTGATGATTTTCAATATCAAATGAATACCACTGGATTTTAAATTTCAAGGTTAATTTTAATTTGGACTCTAGTTCTTTGTAATTTTTTCCATTTTAAAAAAATTCTATTTAAATCCTTTCTCATTTTTAAAACTTTTTTGGTATTAAATTGCAAAGATTCCATGAAAGGAACTGAAGTATTTTTCCCATTTGATTTTTTTTTTTTTTTAACTAGGAAAAATCTTGTTGTAGTAATATCTCCAGCTAACATTGGCAGTTTCTGTTTCTTTGTATATCCACTGAACATTTTAGATATCGAATGAATATTTAAATGTTTGAATGAATCTCTAGGTAATTTGCAGATTTTTAAACTACATACTACACTCTTTGAATTAATGAGCTTCTATAGTGAGAAAGCTTTGCTTTCAAATTAGGAAAGGATCTTCTAAGGGCTTTCTTAACATACTGTAAAGAGCATTGACTTTGAAATTATACAGGCCGGGCGCGGTGGCTCACGCCTGTAATCCTAGCACTCTGGGAGGCCGAGGTGGGCGGATCGTTTGAGCTCAGGAGTTCGAGACCAGCCTGAGCAAGAGCGAGACCCCCATCTCTACTAAAAATAGAAAGAAATTATATGGACAGCTAAAAAATATATATATATATAGAAAAAAATTAGCCGGGCATGGTGGTGCATGCCTGTAGTCCCAGCTACTCGGGAGGCTGAGACAGGAGGATCGCTTGAGCCTAGGAGTTTGAGGTTGCTGTGAGCTAGGCTGACGCCACGGCACTCACTCTAGCCTGGGCAACAGAGTGAGACTCTGTCTCAAAAAAAAAAAAAAAAAAGAAATTATACAGATGCAACTTCAAATTAGGGTCTGCCAGATGTGTAAATTTAGGCAGGTACCTTGACTTGTCTGAGCCTTGTTTTCTTCATCTATAAAATAGTCGTAACAGTAATATCTATGTCATAGGATATGTTGTGCAGATAAGAGGAAATAGCCCTTAAGTGCCACACAGGGTGCCCAGTGTATTAACTCGCAGGTGTTCAGTAAACATAAGGTCTCTTACCATCTCAGTGAGGTACTGTGTTTTGAAATACTTAGATGAATGAGGTCTAGCCTATCAGGTGTATTTGTGCAGTAACATTTTATTTGAAAAAAGAAATAAAATTAATCCCAATCATAGAAAATAACCTATTTCAGTTACCCTAGAAGTATCTGTTTAAAGGCAATAGAAATGCCTATTTATTATCAACTTTACTGTGATATGATTTATATGCAAAGTGCATCCATTGAAAACATACATTTTAAAGGTTTTGACAGATATATACACCTGTAAAAACAATACCACAGTCAAAAGAAAGTGCTTATATAAATCATTATTGACTGTTCATGCTGATACTTTAAGAGACTTTGTTAAGCTTTACTTTCTTAGCTGAGTTTTCATCTAAGCTGAAAAACTCTAAAATGACTTTTCTCCTTTCTGAAAAAGGATTTAACTATGAATCACAGGTTCAGTGAGTTCACATGTGGTTCAGTTCCCTGTGCTATAACCGGCAGTGTATTCAAACTTAGCTCTGAAACAGGCTAGATAGAAAAAGATATGAGAGGCATTAGTTTTATTTTATATTTATTGTATTTTAATCAGGCAAAAGAAGATACAAAAGCTGAAAAAGTTGATTTTCGTCGCCTAGGAGAAGAATTCTGTCACTGGTTCTTTGGACTTCTTAATTCTCAGAATCCTTTGCTGGGACCACCTCAAGATGAATGGGGGCCACAGCATTTCTGGCATGACGTCAAGCTTAGGTTTTATTACAACACATCAGAACAAAATGTGATAGACTACCATGGAGCAGAAATCGTGAGCCTTCGTTTGCTATCATTAGTAAAAGAAGAATTTCTTTTTCTCAGCCCCAACCTAGATTCCCGTGGACTGAAATGTGCTTCTTCTCCCCATGGGCTGGTTATGGTTGGAGTTGCTGGGACTGTCCACCGAGAGAACACTTGTTTGGGTATTTTTGAACAAATTTTTGGACTTATCCGTTGCCCTTTTGTGGAGAATACTTGGAAAATCAAATTTATCAACCTGAGAATTGTTGGAGAGAGTTCCCTTGCTCCTGGAACATTACTGAAACCAGCTATTACATTTGAACAAAGTGATTTAGAGGCCTTTTATAATGTAATCACTTTTTGTGGTACCAACGAAGTGCGACTTAATGTAAAGCAGGCATTGGATAGTGGAACCAGAGACCAAGCTTTACGTGGTGGAAATGAGGCATTGCTGAACAAAAGAGAAGTGAGTTTGTCTAAGTCTCTAAAACATTGAGAACTGTATGTCCACCTAAAAAAAAAAACTTCTATACAGAAACTCGCCCAGATATTACATCAGTAATGTCTAAGACTTAGACATCACTTAGACTCTAAGTGATTTCAGATATGAGGATTGACATATTTTAGTTGAAATACCTTTCTGGACTACAGACTGATATATTATGTGAAAATTTACCTTTCTCTATCTGAGTTGCAGCAAATGTTCTGCGAGCGTAATGCAGTTCATCAAATAAATCCCACTTTAGATGTTATAGGTAACCATGTGCCTTAGAAACCAGGTAATATGTTTATTTTACTTAATGAATATTCTGCTAATATCTGCTGTTCACGTGGAAAAGGACTAATAGTGTTCAAGGCTTCCCCTCTTTAAATTTTTCATTTACTTTTATCAAATCTGGATAATTGGATATTTTACAAATGCATCTCACTACATTGTTTTTAAAACAAATATTTTAGAGATGTTTAATGTAAACTCAAAGTTCTCAGTTTAGAAAATTTTAATGACATGGGAAAAGTCCAATCATTTAGCAGATAAAGAAAAACTTACTGCCTCTTTAAATATTTGAGGAACATTTTTCAAAGCTGTCTGCTGTAGTCCAAGATAAATATCTTTTGTAATCTGCGACATTTTCCAAACTGTTTTGGGCAATGATAAATGCTGTTCTGAAAATAGACCTTATTCTTACCTAGGCTTCAGCTAATAGTCTTAAAGAACGTTTATTGTAATACCATATGAAGGAAATATACTGTTGAAATTTTAAAGGTGTGCCTAGTTCCTAACTTTTAAATGAATTACTGTTCTTCCTCTTGATTGATCTTGACAAAGGTGTCCAAAAAAAATCCACAAGTTTATAACGTAGGTATATGTGTGTACATTTGTATACATGTACCCCCACGTCATAACTTTTTTCACCTCTAATTTGTGTCACTAAGTTTGAGTTACAAGGTTGAGTTGCCAGATTATTTACATAGTTGCCTTAAAGTTTAAATTCCTCATTACCCAGCAATTATTTGCTGATCCTGGATTTAGTTAGTAATTTTAATTTATAAAAGTACCATTTGGGGCCGGGCGCGGTGGCTCACGCCTGTAATCCTAGCACTCTGGGAGGCCGAGGCGGGTGGATTGCTCAAGGTCAGGAGTTCGAGACCAGCCTGAGCGAGACCCCGTCTCTACTAAAAATAGAAACACATTATATGGACACCTAAAAATCTATATAGAAAAAAAAAAATTAGCCGGGCATAGTGGCGCATGCCTGTAGTCCCAGCTACTCGGGAGGCTGAGGCAGTAGGATCGCTTGAGCCCAGGAGTTTGAGGTTGCTGTGAGCTAAGCTGACGCCACGGCACTCACTCTAGCCTGGGCAACAAAGTGAGACTCTGTCTCAACAAAAAAAAAAAAAAAAAAAAAAAAAAAAAAAAAAAAGTACCATTTGGAGAAAATTCATCGGTAAAATGTGATGATGTGTTGTACGTCTTACTTTTTACTTTTAAGTCTGCTCGTAATCATCTAGGGGAGACTGATGGAAGCAGTAGGAAAAAACTCATCTTTGTTTTTTTAATGCCATGCCTCTTATGAGGGGTACAAATTGATATGTCCTAAAATAAGAACTTAATAAAGGAGGGAAATCCCTTTTGTCTGCTGTAAGAATAGTGTATTGTTTAGATTTAATTTACAGTTGTCTTACTCTTGGATGAAGTTTTAAACATTTAACCAAAATACAGCAGATTTTACTACTCTTAGTTACACTATGAGTGTAATATAATTAGATATAAAGAAAATGGCAGTTCCCAAAATAATTACATCTTATAGTTTTATAAGGTACGTAATCAGGTTACAAGTCCATCTTTACGCAACCCATAGTTCTCCTTGGGTTTTGAAAGGCAAGGTTGTTTTTTTTTTTTTTTTTTCCTTTAAGCTTAAAGTAGCATTATAAAATGTAATAAAAAACATCCTAAGTAAAAGATAAAATTAAAAAGCATTCCTATCTCTTTCTTTGTGCTGTTGATGTCAAGTACTGCAGAACTACTATAGATGCCCAGAATGAGCAGGGATTGCCTCTAGATATCTTCAGTATTGGGTTTTTGAATATTTGTAAAGCTCAAATGAAGCTGCAATTTCTGTACATAGTTTTAATTAACCCTAAAGATTTGAAATCTTCTTGGTAGACTAAGCTTGAGGATTGGGACTGTGTTTTATTTCATGTGAATTTCTACATCTGGGCACACTGTAGAGCCTAATGTTGGAGTGAATGGGTGAATGAGTGAACAAAAAGAAGTTTACATACTATAAAAAAGGCTTTTCTGCATCTAGATTTTATCTTTGGTTCTCATCAGTGGTGGTTTTTTGGTCACATAGTCTGAATTTCATACCTGAATAAACAGAAACTTTTAGATCCCCAAAATAATTCAGATTGGGGAGGAGAACTATACTGACCTCAAAAACGCAGGGTCAGTGGAATATACCTGAGGGCTCTAGAAAACATTAGAGGGGAAATGTATGAAGAAACAGTTATTTGGAGGAAGATTTAGACGTGGAGGAATTGAAATCTGTTCTTGAAGCTTGATTAGGGTTTTGAGAACAACCAAAGCTTAGTGCAAGGATTGAACTCTACTTTTATTACCAACCTATTAGTCTATGTCAGGGTAGACAGAGAAACAACCCAGTTTTAGGTCTCTATTGTCTCTCATTTGCTTTTTTATACCCAAATGGTATTTGGAAAATCCGGAGTAAAGTAGTAAAGAAGAATACAACACTCTACCCATAATTCATACTAATTGGGTGGTCAGACTAGGAGATCATCTGGAATTTTATTTGCTGTAGGCTAATTTGCTGTAGCCAAATAACAGGGCATACATATTAAGTATGCTTTTTTGTTAAATCTTAAAGTAATAGTTACATTAGGGTATTTTATTAGTATCTAGAATGCCAGATAACACGTGTCTTATTAACTAAAAAACCAGCTATAGGAAAACTTCTAATTTATTAAAGCAACTTGCAAATGGCAAACAAGATAACAAGTCAGGAAGTGTTCCAGGGTTTTCAGAAAGGTAACATTTTTGTGCTAAAGGGAAGGCTACTTGCCTAGTACCAGTAAGAAATTGTAATATCGCCAGAAAAGAATTTAAGGAACAGTGGGGTTTTTTTGTTTGTTTTGTTTCTTAAAGATTATCAGAAACATCATGTTTTAACAAATGTTCTAACTCTCACAGCTAAGTAGATAACAAAAATGAATGAAAACCACACTGTAATGTTTTTCTTGGGATTTCTGTTTTCACAAATTTAAATGCCCTTTTCTTCATTGGTTCTGGAGTTGTGGAAGGTGGTCATCAACCTTTTGAAAAATACATTGAGAGCTATGTTCTTTCTCCCCAGAAAAAATATGTTTACATATATTATCACAATTTTTGCATATTTCAGTGAGTTCATGGGCCTCCCTAAAGCACATTCATGAATCCTATAGCCAAACTCCATGTTAAAAAAAAACCCCTGCCATAATAGTTACATTTCCCCCAGACTGCTCTTCTACTGTATTAAAAAATAAAATTATTTTTATAAAATGTGCCCTTGCATCCCTATGCTAGAGGACTAAATCTTATGAATGAAAGGACTTCTAGGAAATCTGTGATTGTTGTTACTTGTGAATTTTGTTTTTCAAAAGATGTTAGATACGAAGACAAAATACCAAAATCTGTCAATTGGAACATAAAAATACTCAGAATTTTATTTTGACAAGATAAATTTAATGGAGAATAATGAACATACATTGGAGAAAGTGGTAAAAATGTGAAAAGAAAAAAATGTACGTAAGAAGATGTTATTTATTAACTGTATATTGCTAATTCTGGTGAAATGTTAAAAATATGAACATTTCTTCTGCAGGAGTTTATGTATGTGATCTTTTCATCTTATAACACTCCCACGTCTTCCCCACCCTCTAAAACCCTATTTATAATCTTTGGTATCTACCCAGTTTTGATGTAGATAACACAGTTGCAGTGTTAGGAAACAAGACTTGCTGGATCTAGGTTCTCTTCAAGTTTATTTGGCATATATTGAGCATCTACTATTTGTAAGTCACTGAATCAAGTGCAAGATAAAATAATGCATCAATATGTTATTTACCTAAACTTATGTTGAATTCGAATCTCAGTCCCTGGGTTTAGATATTCTTAAGGTGAAAACCTCTTTAGGCTCTTTGTAAAAGGATTGAGATAGATGCTTTTATATGATCAGAAAAAAAATGTCTTTGAAATTTTAAATAGCCATATGGCTCTACTAAGCCATATAGATTTTGTCAATACAAAATAAAGGATATTTTGACAGGCCACTTTATTTAGAATTGGAAGGAAAAGTATCCAAACTTTGTCAGAATGTGCTAAATGCTTTCAGCTGTATTTTTTCTAGTCTGAATCTTCCCAGTAGTCTTTCTGTAAAGGGTTAATATTGAATTGAATATGATGTTTGCGTGACATATAAAACGAGACTCCAGAACTTCTTGGGTTAGTCATTGAAATCACTGGCCTAGAATTTGGTACCTTCTAACTTCTATTCTCAGTACTGTTCAATCTCCTCACTGTTTTTGATTTGTTTTTAGAGAGGAAATCTCCTGTCACCCAGCCTACCATATAGGATATAGGGCTTGTTATTTTGAGTGAGTCATTTAGTGAGGCTCTTTGGTTAGTAGTTTTCATCTTCACCTTGTAGATAACCTAACTCTGAAGTATGAAATTAATTACGTTTGAATTAATTTAAGGATTGACGGAAAAATCACCCATTGCCAACTATGTTATTTGTCTGATGTGCTGTTTTATGAACAAAAAATAACTGCTTAAAGGCTTTTTCTTGAAACAGTTTATAAGTTTGTGTTAATCTTTTCCATCTCTCATCTTTTACTGTACTAATCATTAGTATTACACTTAATTGTTCTCAATTGTTACATGTAACTTACTTTTGCTTCCCTAAATTGTATATTTCTAGAACTGGTGATTCTTGCTTATTTTGGGGATCTTCTTTTTCCCAATGCCCTCCACAGGATAAAATTAGCTAAATTTGGGGTGTTTATTATATGCCAGTTGCTTTTCTATATTTGTTGCATGTACTCTTAACTCCTTAGATCCTGCAGACAGCTAAATGAAGTAGGTACCATTATCTCTTTCATCTGACAACAGGTTTGAGTAACTTTCCAAGCTGTTAGAGCTGATAGAGCCTAGATTTAGACCCAGACTTTCAAACTCAAGAGCCATGTGATAACTAACTACATTATATTGCCTCATATTTAGTAGGTTTTTGGTGAATACTTTTTTACTGATTATCTTCAATATGAAAGTTGTCATTTGCTGGCATTTATTTGCAAAGCAAAGATGCCTTTAATTTGTATTGTTTATCTAAATTCAGACTAGGAGTATTAATTCATACTGTATTCCACTTCCAATTATATCTCTTGAGTTGCTCATTTAGTGATTTAAAACATCTTGGAGAAAATATATCGAATATTTACATAAAACAGTATTACTAATGAAAAAATAAAGGAATGGGGTAACATAAAATATATGTAACAATTTATATCAAATTTCTTGAACTCACCATCTCACCGCAATCTCTAGTCTTCCCTTTCTGTTAATGGCACCATTGTGCTTTTAGTGTTAGATACAATCTTTGTTCCATATGTTCAATTTCTTGCCACATCCAGGTACAGCATATCTGTAGTATTGTTTTCTGTTTCAGCTGCTGCTATAATTGGCCCTCTTTACGTAAACCTTGACTAATTTTAATAATTTTATTTCTGTTTTAATATTTCTTACATATTTGTGACATTAAAATTTCTTTTAAGTATAGCATTCATCATAATTTTCATGTTCAGAACTTTCAATAGTGTTGCATTACCTCCAAAATAAAGTCCAGATTTTGTACTGTGATTTCCATCACCCCTTAGATTTGACCTTACTAATTTTCATACATTGTTTGGTACAGACAACATCTAGTACCAATTAGTCTTTGTATTTATCCTGTGCTTTCTTAGTCCTCTGCTTTTATACCCCAGTATCTATAACTGTAGAATATATTTTATTTTTTTGTCACAGGCAGTCTGATAATGTAGGAAGAAAAGGACTATGATTCAAACTGTTTAATAATGAAATTTCTTCCATAAGTCAAGCATTTTTTCCTCTCTAGGGATTTTATAAACATCATCTGTCTAGAATCATCTTTCTCAAGCTTTTTACATGGCTGCTTCACTTTCTTGGCTTAAATATTTTCTCCTTAAGTTAAACTCTCTTAGTATTTAGCAGAGTGTCTTGTTTGTTTTGGTCTGAGCACTTCAGATGTTATTTGTTAACTTACTAATTATTTATCTGCCCCACTAAATTTTAAGCTGAAAGCAGGGACTATAACTGTTTCACTTATATTGTATTTTTATTGCTTTGCACAGAGACTACATATTCAATAGATATTTATTAAAGATAGAAAATAAGGAAGTGAATGCTACTTTTTATTCCTAGACCTTTGCCTATCTGTTAAAGACAGTGTCTAGCACATTATATATATTAGGTGCTCAGTAAATATGTGTTTAATGAATAAAGCCAAACTTACCTTCCAGAATGACAATATATGACCTCTAATACAATCAGTAACACTCAGATAGATAGAATTATCTAGGTCTTATTATGCTTTTGTAAAAGATGAAGAAACTGAAACCCCAAAAATTCAGTAACATACTGAAGTTAACATGGTTTTATTGTTGTGGAGATCTTATCTCTGGCCTTTTTTTTTTTTTTTTTTTTTTTTAAACTACAAAGCTTATGTGGTTTTCTTGAACTTTGTTTCCAATCTGACTACTGCTACTACCTTATTTTGAAAGGCAGCTATGCTCACTACTATACAACCAACACCTTCAGACCTTATTTTTAATGAATTTAAATTCTAATCCTCAGTTTCTTCACATGTAAAAATGAACCAGCTCTAGACTGAGCAATTTGTTTTTTGTTTTGTTTTTAATAGAGACAGGGTCTCACTATATTGCTGAGGCTGGTCTCAAAGTTCTGGGCTGAATGGATCCTCCCACCTCAGCCTCCCAAATTGCTGAGATTACAGGCATGAGCCACCACACCCAGCTTAGATAAATTCATTTCTAAAATCAGCTGTGATTTTAAAATCACATGGTGTTATGACTGAATGCCATCTTAGCAATTAAAGAATATTACTTTTAAAGGAATTTGTAGTTCATTGTTGGTTAAATTAATTTTCCATTATTTTGCTTCATCATAAGTAATCATTCAAAAATATTTTTCATTGATTTTTTTCAACCAAATATACATGTAGACATTTTACATATTCATGTGGGTAGTATGTGTATTTCTGTCTACAGAAGCAAAAAACAATAATGAAAATATTCTATATCATATCTAGAAATAGATATGAGAAATAGAATAAAAAAGGGAAAAAAGTATGAAGTCTTCAAAATATTTTTCTATTTTCTAATCACCAGAAATCCTGAAGTTGTTTGAAACTGCAATTCTGTAAAACTTTTTTGCCTCGTTACATATGTTCAAAAGATATTTCCATGTTTTAGTCAAAAGTACAAAGTGATCTGACAAAGCCAAATATAAAGACTGCCAGTAATCCCTAGTAAAAATGAAGATGTTAATAAAATAACTTATCTTGGCCGTGGAGATTTGGGGATAAAAGAAAAAAAAAAGAAAATAAAATAATCACTTATAGATGATTCCTTCAAAGAGAATGAATAATAGGGGTGGGTAAATATTTAAGAGTGCTGTTGGAGACAAACGAAGAATTCAGGATAGGTTTTTTTTCTGTAGGAAGTGTGGCCCTGGATGGGTGCTGCTCGTAAAGTCATTAAGTTATTCCAGGAAGTTGAATGGAAACATTTATTTAGTAAAAACAGAAGATTTTGCTGTAATGACAGCACTGATTATAGTAGTTCAGATTTATGATAGAGCCTGGAATACAGAAACAAGATAACAGAAAATTTAAGCATGTCAACTTTAATATGGGAATTGTCAGAACAATGAAAATCACAGGACATCAATAGACTCTTAGGAATTAAGAGAAATTGTGAATAAGCCATAATTTTAATTTTATGAGCAACCTTATGCTAGAGCAAGAGTTTTAGATTGATGAAACAGTTTATTTTAAAAAATACGTCAATGTTTTCTCTTAAACATCCTTCAATTTGGCAAAAATTTTTATTGAGCGCTTAGTATGTGTCAGGTATTTTAACAGAAGGCACCTTTACCTAAAGTAGCTTATTCTAGTTTCTTATGCTAGTCTCACTTTAACCTGTTTAAAGTAATTTTTACTGTTTAATAAAGAGTTTATTTTATTAGAAAATGCTTCTCTGGGATGTCTTATTGATGTCTTTCTTACTACTTTAACCATTTTCATCTTTCAGTGTTTTTCTGAAACGTGGGTAAAGTCCTTACCTTTCGACTAGAGCAATACTGCTAAAAGAATGGTGATCCTTGATAGTCTTAAATAGTTTGGCAGCTTCAAAGAGAAAAAAAATGTGCTGAGATTTTTTTCCCCACATAATTCACATACATTTTGCAAATTTTAAATGTGAGATATTTTCATAAAAATCCCAATAAGTTTTTAGCAGTATTACAGCAGATGCATATGTGCACAACAAGGACTGTGTTGGTCAGTTTAACCTCAGACAGCGTGAAGTCAACAGGGTGTTCATCTTACTAATGTTCTTTGTGGGTAATTTTAATGCTTGTTAAATTTATATTTCATGATTGATAGTCTTATATCTCCAATGCACAAAATTGGCTTATTGAAAAATGATGAAAATATTAAGAAATACCATCACTCATAAAAATACCAAATGTAAATAATGGAAAAAACTTCATTGTGAATATAGAATTAGAATATGTATGTGCTGTACAACAGATTCTATGAATTTTTTTTCAAACATCAGCTAAAATGGATAAGGAAGGATAATAATAACTATGAAGTTTTTTTGGCCTGCACTTCATTTGCCACTGGTCAATAGTATATTACCTGTCAAATATTTACATGTCACCATCAAAATTGTCATCATTTTTAAAGTACATTGATTTCTTTGGTAAATGATTTTAGTAAAGTAATACTTTATGAAGAAGTATAAAATAATACATCCCAGTTTAAAATTTGTTAGGCAATATTATATAGTCCAAATTTATAGCAGGTGAGTCCAAAATTATAAAACCATCATATGGAATTGTGTTCCTTAAACCAATACAGTATAAGATATCATTGCTGAGAAGCTTGTAAAAACAGTCTCAACATTAATAACAAATATAATCAGAAAGAGAACAATAGCTATTGGAAAAGTTCTATTGCATAATTCAGTGACGATGTGGAAGAACGATCCTTTTCATGTGCATTTTAGAAGATACTTTATTCAGACAAAACTATTGATGTGCAATGTATGAATCATTATTTGCCATATGTCAGTATGAGAAGTCCCTAACAACTTCTTATTCTATTTATCCCTGAAAACCCAGGGATATAGAAAATGAAGGCTATCCTGGGAAATAAGTTTTTGTGTGGACTAGAAAGTATGTATCATGACCCTTAATGACAGAACGCCATTTGGGCAGCAATGATTGTTAGGTAAATAAAAGGACTGTGCAAAAAAGCCAATCAACACATCCCTTTCTTAAAAAAGAGCAGTTAAATATCAACCATAAACCATCAGGATGGTGATTCAATGTTTAAGGGAGTAGATACAATCAAAACTTTGATTCCTTAAATCTACATCATTTTATAATGCTGTATGAAAAACTGGGCAGGAAGTTACAAAACTTTTTTTTTCCTTCAATTCTGCTTGTTTAGAGGAAAAGTGTTCACATGAGGTTTTAAGATAAGGGCAGAGATTAAAAACATTTCTTTGAGACATTGTTAATGTTATTAAAGGGCTTTTCATTGATTTTAGGTATCAAGCAATCCACTGTCTTGAGCCATTACTCCAAGTTGATAATGTGAATTTTAATGGCAAGGAAATCAGATTATTTTAAGATTATATAACTCTTGTGCAAATGGCTCAGTTCTACAGAGCTTCATCCCCCGCCAGCCCCCATGTGATTCTTTTGGCTCACCACAGAAACATATTTTGGTGCTTATTGAAAACCACATTCAAATAGTGCAACATACCTTCAAAGAATGCTTCCCTGAGCTGATTGCAAAGGACAGTTTAAGAACCTTTTTGACACCATCTGCAAGTAAATATTTCTTTTAGTGACCCTAGGTAAAAAGATTATTGTGAGAGAAAGTATATGATGAAAAAATAATTTTACTTGAGGATCAATTAAAAAATGTCTGTTTTTAGAAGAGCAGAGGAGTGACAAGCTTTCTCTTTCTGTATGAATATAGTACTATAATGTAGAACAGAATTGAGGGGAAATAAAGCTGCTTGTTTATCATTCTTATAAAGATTCAAAACATTATACACTTTGTATACTGTTTAAAAAAAAAAGCAGTTATCATCACCTTTTCACACAAGCAATTGGACTGGAATAATCACCTTATGCATTTAACAACCACATAATGCCCTTATTTTGTGTCTTTTCATTGCCCCGGTGTTCAGGCAATTTAGTCAGTGATTTCTTCACTATTTTCCTTTTACTTTCCACCCAAACATCCATTCAGTTTAAAACATTTTCAGTACTAGAGTAAGAAATCTTTAAAAAAGTTTTTTTCTTTTGTTTACCTTCTATGAATTATAATTACTAACCTTTATAGAATAACATCATTTATCAGTGGACATTCTTCTAGAAATGTGTAGAGTAAGGACATGTTTTTGCACTATTTTGGGGAGAGGGGAGATTTTCATCAGATAATTTTTATATTTTTTGTATTCACTATCATAAGTTTTCAGAAATTTTTTTGTGGTATAAAATTTAATAAATATGACTGCTTACAAGTAAAAAAATACTATTTGTGTATATCAGAAAGAATGGACATACATATGTCTATATACTTTTTGAATTTTATACCGTTTGCATGTATTATCTAGTCAAAACAGATGCAAATATAAACAAATGATAAACACAGTTATTGAAGGTTGATACCTTAGCCAAAGAGAGGTCTGACCTTTGCCCTTGGCTACTAGGAAGATATCTCTAGGCTCTTATTATGTTCTGCCAGATAGGAGTGTTACTCCTGGGGGCTTTAGCCATGAGCCAGTCTAACAATGTGATTTATGATGGGGGTTTTGTGTCATGCTGTATCAGTTTCTACCTCTAGAAGAAATGGAGATCAAAGATACTAGCCCAACTTCTGGGAGAAACTGTAAACTAAAGGTCAGCTACACGAACAATGGGTGACCAAACTTTGATAAAATCACTGAACACCGAAGGCCAGGGTGAGTATAGCCATCCATGACTCCATAGGAGAGGGACTGAAAGCTCCATGTTTGGACCCCTCCTATACACAGCGCTATATGCCTGTGATGGTTAATTTTAGTCAGCTTGACTGGATTAAGGTATACCCACATAGCTGGTAAAGAATTATTTGTAGATATGTTTGTGAGAGTGTTTCCAGAAGAGGTTAGCATTTGAATCAAGTGGCCTGAGTATGGAAGCTTGACTCTCACCCAGTTTGGTAGGCACCATCCAATTGGCAGGGGGCCTGGATAGAACAAAAATGTTTTGTTGAATTTACTCACTTTCTCTCTTATTCTGAAGCCGAACACCCATCTTCTCCTGCTCTTGGACATTAGAACTCCAGGTCCTCCACCTTTTGGACTCTGGGATTTGCACCAGTGGCCCCCAGGTTCTCAGGTCTTTGGACTTGAATTGATAGTTTTACATTATCAACTCCCCTGGGTCTCAGGCCTTCAGACTTGGACTGAGCTACACACTCCCAGCTTCCCTGGTTCTCCAACTTGCAGATAGCATATCGTGGACTTCTCAGCCTCCATAATCATGTGAGCCAAGTCCCCTAATAAATCCCTTCTCATGTTTCTATATAAATCTATTTATGTATTAATATCTTGTTGGTTCTATTTTTCTGGAGAACCCTAACTGATACAGATTTTGGTACCAGGAGTGGTTCTAGAGGAACAGAATTTTACAGATGAGTTGCCTGAATTGATTTGGGGTTTTCTGGAATTGGCTTTCTAATTTGATTAGACTTGAAAATGCTAAGAACTCTATTTTCAATAGTACAGAGACTACTGATAGTCCATCGTATGAACTGTTTATAGAGATATGCAAAATACCTGCATTGGATACTCCTAATGAAACACTTATAAGATGCAGGAAATTAATGACTCTGTATATAATACTTTCAAACATTTGTGGAAAACTAAGTGTCTTAGTCCATTTTGTATTGCTATAAAGGAATATCTGAGGCTGGGTAATGTATAACAAAAAAAGGTTTATTTGGCTAATGATTTTAGGAGGCTAGAAAGTTCAAGATTGGGCATTTGCATCTGGGTTGGGGGGACTCAGGCTGCTTCTACTCATGGCAGAAGGTGAAGGGGAGCCTGCATGTTCAGAGACCATATGGAAAGAGATAGGGAGGAGGTGCCAGGCTCTTTTAACCACAAGCTCTCTCAGGAACTAATAGAGTGAGGGAAAGCATTAATGTATTCATGAGGGATCTGTCCCTATGACCCAAACACTTCCCATTAGGTACCAGCTCTAACACTGGGGATCAAATTTCAACATGAGGTTTGGGAGGGGACAAATATCCAAACCATGGCACTAAGGAATGTAATGATGTTAGTTGGTTACTCCTAATGTAGCTGGACAAAGTGATGAAAAAAAGAATGAGCTCAGGGATTCAGATTCCCAGCTCAAGCAATGCATATATGACATAGGAGCTTCTAGGTGTGCACTGAGGGAAAATCTTATGCCCTATATCCACATGATTGAAATAGCTGAAAATCAAGCACAAGTGCTGGTCATGTGATTGGCTAAATTACATGAAATTTGAACTTTAAGCCTGGCAATGTCTACTGTTACAGTAACAGTGTCTACAGTTAAAACTAAGGCATTAGCCGGGTGCGGTGGCTCACGCCTGTAATCCTAGCACTCTGGGAGGCCGAGGTGGGTGGATCGTTTGAGCTCAGGAGTTCGAGGCCAGCCTGAGCAAGAGTGAGACCCCATCTCTACTGAAAAATAGAAAGAAATTATATAGACAACTAAAAATATATATAGAAAAAATTAGCCGAGCATGGTGGTGCATGCCTATAGTCCCAACTACTTGGGAGGCTGAGGCAGAATTGCTTGAGCCCAGGAGTTTGAGGTTGCTGTGAGCGAGGCTGATGCCACGGCATTCTAGCCTGGGCAACAGAGTGAGACTCTGTCTCAAAAAAAAAAAAAAAAAAAAGGAGAAGAAGCTAAGGCATTGGTTGAGAAAGAATGGGATCCTCTAAGTTGAGATGGGGACATGGGGGAAGACCCTCATGAAGTTCTGAACATTGAGCTCCTAAATTCTGATGAGTCTTTTTTGCCAGTGGTAGTGGCTTTCCCAACCCTAATGTAGCAGTCTCCCCAACCACAGCAGTACTGGCTGTTCCACACTCATCTGAGGGCATTGCCCCTGCCTTGCCTAAGGAAATGATAATGGCTCCCCTGAGGCAGTTGCCAAAAAAGATAATGCTGATTCTCCTCAGGACCCACCCCCTCCACCCCTCCTTGTTCTAGACCTATACCCAGACTGATGTCCCAATAGGCCCCTAAAGATGAGATATAAAGCATGATCCATGAAGAGGTACACTATACTCCAAAAGAACTACCTGAGTTTTCTAACTCATATAAACAGAAAGCTGAAGAACATGTGTAGGAATGGATATTAAAAGTATAGGATAATGATAAAAGGAACGTAAAGTTTGATCAGGCCAAATTTATTGACATGAGCACACTAAATACTGATTCTTCATTTAATGTTGCAGCTCAGAGAGTTAGAAAGGGCTCTAACAATTTGGTTGGTTGGCTGAAACATAGATCAAACATTAGCCCATCATAAGTGGGTGGAAGATGCCTGCTCTCTCTTGATTTTTATGTTCAGGAGGGGATTCAAAGGCTTAGGGAGATTGAAATGGTAGGGTGGATTTGTTACTTAAGACCTACTCACCCACACTGGAAGAGTCCAGAAGACATACCTTTTACCAATACTTTGAGAAACAGATTTGTGAAGGGAGACCCAGCATCCTTGAAGAGCTCCATGATTACTTTTCTCTGTAGGCCAGAACTTACAGTGGGAGTCAGGGCAATGAATTGGAAACCTAAATGCAAGGGGAGTAATTGGCTCCCAGGTAGCAAAGGCCACCTGGAGGCACTCAACTGCCAAAGGCAAAGTGGGCATGGTTACTGTAACAGTAGAGTAAAAGCAGCAATTAGAATAGCCTGACTCATGGAGACCTATGGCATTTATTTGATCATGATGTTCCTAGAAGTGAAATGGATAAGAAGCCTGCTAAATTCTTATTTCATCTGTATAATGAGAAAAATTCTAGATCAAGTGAACAAACATCTAACCAGAATCATAAAAACAGAACGTCATGGACCCTCAATCAATTCCAAGACTTGAGCCAATTTACAGACCCAGGACCCCTTGAATGAGGGGAAGTTAGGTCCTCTTGAGGAAGGACACGACTATAACACTGAAAATGGATAATTTTAATCTGTCTCCCAGCCTTCCCCAAAGGGACCTATACAGAGTTACTGTGCATGGGGTAAAGGGAAATAATTAGACCTTTTGGAAACTATTGGACACTAGCTCTGAACTGACATTGAAGAGGAGACCCAAAATGTCACTGTGGCTCTCCAGTCAGAGCAGGGACTTATGGAGGTCAGGTGATCAATGAAGTTTTAGCTCAGGTCCAAGCCAGTGGGTCCAGTGGGTCCCCAAACCCATCCTGTGGTTACTTGTCTAGTTCCAGAATGCATAACTGGAATACACATACTTAGCAGCTGGCAGAATCCCAAGTTGGCTTGCTAACCTGTGGAGTGAGGGCTACCATGATGGGAAAGGCCAAACGGAAGCCATTTGACCTGCCTCTACCTAGGAAAACAGTCAATCCAAGGCAACACTGCATTTCCCAGAGGGATTGCAGAGATTAGTGTCACTATCAAGGACTTGAAGGCAGCAGGGGGTAAGGGGAGTGATTTCCAACACATCCACATTCAAATATCTTATTTGTTCTGTGCAGAAGATAGATAAAGAATAACAGTGGATTATCACAAGCCTATCCCAAGTGGTGAGTCCAATTGCAACTACTGTACCAGATGTTGTTTCATTACTTGAGCAAATTAACACATCATCTGGTACCTGATTTGTATCTATTGATATGGCAAATGCCGTTTTCTCCATATTTGTATGTAAGGCCCACCAGAAGCAGTTTGCTTTCACCTGACAAGGCCAGCAATGCACTTTCACTGTCCTACCTCAGGGATATAGCAACTCTCCAGCTCTATGTCATAATTTAGTTCTCAGGGATCTTGATCACCTTTCCCTTCCACAAGATATAATACTGAGCTGGGCGTGGTGGTGGCTCATGCTATAATCCTACTGACTCGAGAGACTGAGGTGTAAAGATTGCTTGAGCCCAGGAGTTCGAGGCTTCAGTGAGCTATGATCGTGCCACTGGACTTCAGCCTAGGTGACAGAGCGAGACCATGTCTCTAAAAAGAAAAAAAAAAAATCACACTGGGCCATTACGTTGATGACAGTGTGCTGATTGGAGCTAGAAAGCAAGAAGTAGCAACTACTGTAGACTTATTGGTAGGCCATTTGCATGTCAGAGGATGGGAAATAACTCTGATAAGAATTCAGAGGCCCATAAGAAAAAGACAAAACAAAAAAATTCAGAGGTCTTCTACCTCAGTGAAATGGCTAGGGGTCCAGTGGCATGAGACATATTGAGATATTATTTCTAAGATAAAGGATAAGTTGTTGCATTTAGCCTCTTTTACAAGCAAACAAAAAGCCTGCTTTCTTTTCATCATGAGAAATTCCAGGCCACCAGACAAAGCTTCAAGAATGTGTCAAAATTATTTCAGTCCAATTGCATGTGGGTGTAGAGCAACAACTATCGATGATAATCTTTATCCCAAATCACTGCAGCATACAGCTTACATGAATTTATGTGTAAGACTGAGCCCTGCCAATATAAACCAAATCAAAATCTAAACCATAAAACATATTCTACTATGCATCTTGATAACACTCATTAAAGGACATAAAAATCAGATGTTGAGACATACAGGTTTTGAAATGTGGCTCAACTATTGTTTAAAATCTGATATGCCTTGATGTACTACTAAATAAATGATAATCACTAAGATTGATATATAAGACTTAATATGTGCAAGGCATTGGCTTGAGTATTTACAGGTACTCATTTGGTCTTTATAACAATAGTATGGAGTAGGTACTGTATTATACTTATTTTACAGATGAAGAAACCTAGGCATAGAGATATTAAGTGACACACTCAAAGTCACACAGTAGGTAAGTGGTATTGATTTGAAACCAGGTGCCCTAGCTCTGGAATCTATACCCTTGTATTATAATAGTTGTCTAGGGCTTTCATAATAAAGTACCACAAAGTGAATGGCTTAAACAATGGAAATTTACTTCTCACAGTTCTGCAGACTAGGGTGCAAGACTAGGGTGTCGACAGGGTTGATTTCATTCTGAGACCTATCTTCTTGGTTTGCAGAAGGCCACCTTCTTGCAGTGCCCTAACGTGGTTTTTCCTCCATGCACACAAGTCTATGTCTTGAGCTCCTCTTCCTATGAGGACACTAAGTCACATTGAATTGGGACCCACTCTAATGACCTCATTTAACTTTAATTACCACTTAAAGGCCTTACTCTACATACTGTCACATTCTCAGGTACTGGTACAATATATGAAATTTGGGGAGGCTCATAACAGCCCCTAACCACTAAAATGGTGAATATTTTACCTATTATGTTTGCACTTGTAAACACACACACACACACACACACACACACGCTTCTTTGTGTTCAAGATAGTAGAAAATTGCTTAATAGAAAGTGGAAAGATTTTCTCCCTGGCATAAATTTTTATTAAGAATAGAGTCTCTTCATGAATTTAGCTATTGTGTCATGTGGTGTTGAACTAGATTTAATTCTGTCTTACAAATTTATTTAAGTCAAAATAGTCTGTACCATAATGATAACCAATAATTCCCAAGGATTCAATGCAAAACATCTATCTAAAAACAAAACAAATACTTTGTTTTTGACATTTTGGAAAACTTTCCCTTTTGCTTACGTAGACTTCTGCAATAATATCTGTAAGAGTCAAGTTGGATGAAACTGCTATAAATTAGGACCCAGAGGCAAATGAGGGCTTTATAGCCAGCATAAACAATGCACCAGCTTGAAAATAAAACCAAGACCATCTTGCAAGAAGGCCTAAAGCAAATGGAACAGTAAATGAAAAAGAATTTGGCTGGAAGCATGAAATCTGTTGAGTAAAGGATTTTGATCTTCACTTAGACTGCCAGCCTTTATTTTAATTTAAATGAGGTAAAAAGGCAAATAGATGTGGTTATAAAGTGGGAAGCCTGAACCAATGTTACAGTATTTGGCCTAAAATAGTCTAGCTATACAATTAAAGCATATTGTTTATGTTTTAGAAAAATGAATTTGGTATGAATTCTTACATTTCTTAATTAAATTTCTAACAGTGAAAATGACAGGCATTATTTAGGCAATTCTCTGCTTAATTTCAAGTTTTGTTTTGTTTTGTTTTGTTTTAAGCAAAACCAAAAGCTTCCTATTCTCTGCATTCCAAATTTGGACTCTTTGAAACTCCTAAGCCCCCCAAAAGCAAAAAGCAATGTGATTAGTTTTGATTTTGCATAAGACTTACATAATATTAAAATATGCACCTGTCTTCAATAGCTATTATCTGAAAAGATTATAAATAAAGAACAAAGCTGAAGGCAAGAAATACTATCAAGCTATAGTAATACAGTGTGGTACTACCATAAGGATCCACAGATGAATGGAACAGAATAAAGAATGCAGAAATAAACTTGCACTTATGTAGACTTTTGATTTTCAATAAAGGTAACAAAGCAACCTAATGAGGAAAGAAAAGTCCCTAGGAATACTAAATATCCATATTAAAAACAAAGAACCTTGACTAGTACTTCACACTGTACAGAAAAATTAATTCAATTTTGGATCATAGATCTAAACATAAAGGCTAAAACTATAAACCTTTTAAAGGAAAACATAGGGGAATATTTTCATGACTCTGGGATAAGCAAAGGTTTCAGAAGGCACAGAAAGTAAAACCATGAAAGAAAAAATCAATAAATTAGATACCATCAAAATTAAAAGCTTCTGCTAATCAAAATACACCTTAAGAAATAAATAGGTAAGCTAAGACTGGAGGAAAATATTCACAAAGCATACATCTGACAAAGGATTGGTATGCAGAATACATAGAGAACTCCTAGAAAGACAAATAACCTAATTAAAAATGGGTAAAGTGTTTGAACAGTTTACAAAAGAGGAAATATAACTTGCCAATAGGACGTATAAAGTATGAAACATCATTAGTCATTATGGAAATACATATCAAAACCACGAGATACCACCATGCAACCACTAGATTGGCCATAATTTAAAAAGATGAACACCATCAAATGTCAGTGAGGTTGTGGAACAGTTGGAACTCTCAATATTTTTTATGCTTGTACAATGTTACAACTAAATGCTAAATGCTAAAACTAATGGTAATCATACCCTAAGGCCTGCATTTTTACTGGTAGACATCTACTAAAGAGAAATAAAAGCATGTGTTCACAAAAAGATGTGTACAAGAATGTTCATAGCAGCTTTATTCAGAATAACCCCAAACTGGAAACAGCTCAGATGTCCATCAATCAGAGATTGAATAAACAAACTATAGCATATTTATATAGTGGAATACTCCTTAGCAATAAAAATAAGTGAATTACACATTCATTCAACATAGATATTGAATGAAAGAAGATTCACACAAAAGTGTACATACTTTATGATTCCATTTATGAGAAAGTCTAGAACAAGCACAACTAATCTATTGGTGGGGGAAGTCAGAATGTCGGTTGCCTCTGGAGGAATGTTGAGGTAGGGATTGACTGTGAAGAGTGTGAGAACTTTCTTAGGTTATGGTCATGCTCTGTATCTTGATAAGGGTTTAAACGTGTGCAGATGCATGTATTTGTCAAAATTTAGTGAATATACACTTGAGTTGTGCATTGTAGTGCATGTAAATTTCACATAAACATACACATAAATATCGAACTCTAATGATATTGTTAAAAGATAACTTAGGCCCATGAAAATTTTAGCATTTATTTGATCGAACAGCAATTCACGAATCATGCAGTGCCAAACCATAGGTTCCACCACAGGGGATCCAGGGGACAACTTTTATGTATTCACAAAATCAGGACAGAAAACATTTGACTGGTTAAAATGGAGCAGTAGCTTTAAAATCCCTAGTTTATGAGTTAGCTGGCGGTTTCTGATTGGTCAATTTCCTAGTTAGCGGTTAGTTGGAAGTTTGTGATTGGTTAAGCTTAAGTTTTGTTTTTCTACCGTATGACTGATCTCACTGAATTGGGTTTCGTTTGCTTGCATGAGAACTCAAGGTGCTAGAGTCACCTCAACCTAATGGCCTCCCAATTAAGTATTTTAGTAATTTGCATACTGAAATATTTAGGAGGAAATGTGCTGATATCTGTAATTTGTTTTTTTTTTATGGTTTTTGAGGCAGAGTCTCACTCTGTTGCAGGGTTAGAGTGCCGTGGTGTCAGCCTAGTTCACAGCAACCTCAAACTCCTGGGCTCAAGCAATCTTACTGCCTCCGCCTCCTGAGTAGCTGGGACTACAGGCATGCGCCACCATGCCCGGCTAATTTTTTTTTTAAAAAAATATATATTTTTAGTTGTCCAGTTAATTTTTTTCTATTTTTTTAGTAGAGACGGGGATCTCGCTCTTGCTCAGGCTGATCTCCAACTCCTGAGCTCAAAGGATCCGTCTGCCTCGGCCTCCCAGAGAGCTAGGATTACAGGTGTGAGCCACCATGCTGGGCCTGATATCTGCAATTTGAATAAGATAGATTAATGGATCAAGGGGTGGATCCATGAATAGATATGATACTAAAGCAAGCATACTAAAATGTTAACAGTAGAATCTTATGGTAGATGTACAGGCACTCAATTAAAATTCTTTCACCTTTGCTTTATGTTCGAAAAGTTTTATAATAAAATGTTGGAAGAAAGAAATAAAAAACAACAAAAATTATTTTGCTCATGTTTTGATAAAATGAATGATATTTTACTGGCAGGAGTTGTCAAAACATTATTTTAGTCTGATGCTAATTTTGTGTCTTCTTATCCCAGAGTTGAAATGATTTGTTAAATGCTGTTAACATACATACCAATATGGTTTGAAACATTTATGAAACAATGCTCTGAGAATTGAGGAAAGAAGTACAGCTAATATTCATAACTTGATGTTTAATTTGAATAGGACTGCATGTGTTAAAAATTTAGAACTTTGAGGAATTTTGTTTCTTTTAATCCATATTAATCTGTATGAGTTTAACTTTCACCTATAATAAATTCAGCATGCCAACAAACAACTTTTCAATATACAGCATAATGCTATAATATATAGCACTCTTGAATGACTAAGCAATAGGTAATATTTTCAAGACTAAGTAAACTTGAAAAATAAAAAGTTTTAGGGGCTTCATAGAGCTATGTAGACGAATAGAAACCTTCATTTTCTAAGGTAAATTTGCTCTAATGTATAGATTTGTTTTTATAGACAAGTTACTGATTTTCTGAGGATTTTAATAAAAGGATTGTTTTTACAATAGTTTTTCCATTTTAGTGTATGTACTTTAAATTATTAAATTTTATTTTTATTAAAACGTGTTTATTGGATTACATTTTACTGGAAACAAATTTGTTAAGGCCCAGATAGCATGAGATAATATTGCAAAACTACTTTGTCTTTCTTCATCATCTCTTCTTCTCTATCAAAGTTTTTTCTTTTAAAATTAAAAAGGAATCAGAGCACTTTATCCTCCTCTTGTTCAGAACCCAGATGCTGCTGATGATTATTCTGAAGAAAAGCTTTAATAGCATTTTAAAGTAGAATGTGGGAATTTAGTGACATCTTGTGGCCAAGACTTTTTTCCCTGAGTGTTTTATGTCTATCATAGACTTGGCTTTATAGTAGTGGACTTCCAACTGGGAAACATGTACTTCTGAGGGTACCTGGAGACTTTCTGGAAAATTAAGCTGATCTAAAGAGTTTTAAGGCAGTCAGTTTCCTAATCTTCAATGTCTTTTGCACTTCCCTTAACTGATTGGACTGCACCTGTGGTCCCAGGCATTATACCACTTCCCCAAACTTTTTTTTTTTTTTTAACCATTACCATTCTCCCATTTTACAAAAGAAAGATCTACTTCTCACCCCTCCTGAGTCTCACTATAGTGCTTTGTCCTGTGGCATAAAAACCTCTGGGTGCTAAACAAAGAGAATTTTGAATTATTAGTGTTTGTGTAGGGAAAAGGAATCACTACAATGATTGTTCAACAAAAATTTTGCAAGTCAGATGGTTGCTAAAACTTTCCTTAAAATCATTTAATTTCAACAAAATTAAAGAAAAACTGAATTAAGTTTTTACCTGATAGACTGCTCATTAAAAAGAAATTTTGGCAATAAATCACTATCTGATGTTTTTCCTTTTGATCTAAAATTTGAATATTAAAATGTACAAGTCCTAATTAGGAATGTTTTCAAATACTGGGTGATGTTATAATTTCATTCTTCTCTACTTATTAATGTAAGCATGGCTTCTCATGTTTATACCAAAAAAAAAAAAAAAAAAAAACCCAAGAAAAAATAGGAATAGAATTGATGACAAACCCTGACTTATTTAAGCAATAAAAATATTAAACCAGCTGAGTAAACTATGGATTTCCAGTAAAGTGAGTAAACTAGTTATGTTATTTTGATCAATTATATAATACTAACAGTTATAATAACTCAATCCAAAAGAAATTATTTTTCTTTTCTTCTTCTTCTTCTTTTTTTTTTTTTTGAAACAGAGTCTTGCTCTGTCACCCAGGTTAGAGTACAGTGGCATCATCATAGCTCACTCCAACCTTAAGCTCTTGGGGTCAAGTGATCCTCCTGCCTCAGCCTTCTGAGGAGCTGGGACTACAGGAGTGCGCCACCATGCCTGGTAATTTTTCTATTTTTTGTGGAGATGGGAGGGTCTCACTCTTGCTGAGGCTGGTCTCAAACTCCTGGCCTCAAGCAATTCTCCCACCTCAGCCTCCCAAAATTATAGGTGTGAGGTGAGCTCCCGCACCCGGCCTGGAAGAAATATTTTACCTCTTAAACTATTGTGGGGAAGTTTTAAAAAATTATGATCATATTTTTGTTGCATAGAAATATATATATATATATATATATATATTTTTTTTTTTTTTTTTTTCTTAGAGGGAGACAGGGCCTTGCTCTGCCTCCCAGGCTGGAGTGCAGTGGCCATGGTAACCTCGAACTCCTGGGCTCAAACAATCTTTCCACCTCAGCCTCCAGAGTCAGTCACCATGCCCAGCTAATTTAAACATTTTCTTTGTAGAGATAGGGGTCTCCTATTGCCAAAACTGGTCTTGAACTCTTGGCTTCAAGCAATCCTCCTTCCTTGCCCTCACAAAATGCTGGGATTACAGGAGTGAGCCACCACACCTGGCCAGCAAACAAATATTGTACAGTGATCAAATAAGTGTTTTAAGAACAAAATATGTCACATTGTGATAAAATTCTACGAGGCACCTGGAATAAAAGTGCAAACTAAAGGAGTATAAGTAAAATTTCTAGTTGCAAAGAGGACTTTGTAAATATATATATAGATAGTGGTAGGTATAGATTCAATGACATTGGATATATTTTATTTATTATTTCTACTCATTCATTTATGTACTTGTTGTATATATGTAAGTTGTACAACATGATGTTTTGAGATACATATATATAGTGAAATGGTTACTATAGTCAAGCAAACTAACTGGGAATTATATATATTTAGCATTTGGTAAATAAAATAAAATGTCAAGTTCAGTAGAGAAGTCTATTATTTAAAGAAGCACAATGGTAAATCTTTCTGTGAAGTTCTCTGTCTTCCAGACCAGATTGCTCACGTTCTCTTTTGACTGAAAGGTCCCCCACAGGAGCCCACTGTGATTGTAATGAGGGGAGTCATCTCTGCCAGGAGGGGCTGGCTGTGGGAAGACCAGAAGACTAGTCCTGAGGCAGATGCCAGCAGTGGGAGTTAACAGCTGTGCCTAAGGCTGCAGCAGGGGAATTTTAATCATGACTCAGTAATAGTCAAGGGACACCTTTGGACCCAGACAGGGGGACGGAGGAACATTGAATTCAAAATTTTTTTTGGTTGGCCCTGTTATCCACATCATTCTTGTTTCTGTTTTCCAAAGTGATGTTCTCTGGATTCTCCTTGTAATCCGTCTTTATTAATATTATACTGTTGATGGATGATAGCTACTTGCTGAAATGAAATTCTGGAATGTCACTCTGTCTTTTGCAAATCTGAAAAAAAGTGATTTTGCCCACCAAAAATAACCATTACTTTGCTGGAAGAGAAATTGTTTTGAAGAACTTCTAACAATTTAGATATGAATGAGGAAAGATTTTATAGCTAGACAAGGTGGTGGAAATGTAGAGGGAAAGGTCTGTAGAATGCAGATGCTTAATAGTCCGCAGTAAGATTGGCAAATGCTTGATTCCACAGCAACTCCTCCCTCTTTCACCCCCAACCCATAGAAAACACCAGTAATCAATCTTCTCATTCTTTCCCACTGAGCTCAAAGGAGGTCACACATTCTTGAACACATTTTGTGAGGCACCATTCCTAATCAATTGGCATTAGAAAAGGAGGTAAAATCCAATCATCATCTTGGGTCTAGATTTCTTTTGTGTTTCATGGGATAGACAATCTTCTTCTTATGTTCTTCAAAGGGGGCATATCCTTGAACCACAAAGTTGGCATTTGTTAATATGATCTATTATTCAGTAAATTTTATTTTATATTCTGACATTAATTTTACTATGTTTCATGAATGTGGGATATAGCCTGCTATAGTTTGTAATGTAGATATATTTATATATAGTGCCTCTGGTGTTAGGAGATCAGTAGTAATGCAGCAAATCCTCCATGGTGATTATAGTGATTATATATAAGATTTGATTTAATAATTTGAAACCTGTATTTCTAATATTGTAATTGTGATATATAGAGATAGACCTTTTTAATCTCATTATGTTTAACAAATGTTTATGCATGAATATATATTTGTTTATATTCTTCTATTCGGAGTGTAGTGAGAAAATTGTGTTGGTTATTTAAATATGTTAAATTAAAAGTCCCATTTAATATAAATAATGCATTTCATCATGTAATTATGTAGTTTAGAATTTGGAGTGATTTTAGAGATTACCAATTCCTCCCAGAAAGTAATGAAAGAATTTCTTGCACAGTATTTCTTAAAGATAGTCACTGTATCAGTCAAGGTTATCCAGAGAAATGGAAGTGAAACTGATTTTAATGATTCATAGGTCATTCATACCTATTGAGGGAGTAGTTTTAATAGAATGGCTAAAAATGTAATACATTGTTAAAAAAAAACCTCTAAATTCTGGCTGTAACTTAGTTTTTAAGCAAAATTTCTGATAGTATTTTAATTGTGACATTGGGTTCCAATTTTTTGACTGATTATGTCTTTTTCTGGAACATGTGTATGGTCTAATTCAGTGGTCCCCAATCTTTTTGGCACCAGGGACAAGTTTCACGGGAAACAATTTTTCCACAGACCGGGGGTGGGGGCATTGGTTTTGGGATGATTCAAGCGCATTACATTTATTGTGCAGTCAAACCTCTCTGCTAATGATAATCTGTATTTGCAGCCCTCTCCAGTGCTAGCATCATCCCCTCAGCTCCACCTCAGATCATCAGCCACTAGATTCTCACAAGGAGTGTGCAACCTAGATCCCTCACATGTGCAGTTTACAGTAGGATTCGTGCTCCTATGAGGATCTAATGCCACCACCGATTTGACAGAGCTTATGTGGTCACGGGAGCGATGGGGAATAGCTATAACTACACAGGAAGCTTTACTTGCTCATCTGCTGTGCGGCCTAGTTCCTAACAGGCCATGGACCAGTACTGGTCCACTGCCCAGGGGTTGGGGACCACAGGTCTAATTCATGTCTTGAGTTACAGTTGCTTTCTCTTCAGAGTATTTCTTTGAAAAAGTCATAATCAATTTTAAATATTTGGCATTTGTTGTAAAAATTTATATTTGTTCATTTATTATTTTCACATGCAGAATCATCATAACCTCTTAAATCTAGAAGAGATTTTGGAGAATATTAACCTGCATCATTTGCCATCTGATGAATGAGAATCTCAGAAAAACTAGGGGACTAAGGTAAAAGTTACATGGAATGTTAAGACATCATATAACACAGAAATAGGTGTTATACAACTTCAAGGATAAAACATAATATAATGATTAAAAACTTACTTGCCTATTTCAGTCATTTTAAACGTATCGGATTTCCATTATGGACATAAACCATATTATGAACTGATGAGGAAACATCATCAGGAGATAACATTGTTCTTCCCGCTAGGAGGTAAATACTTGGGGAAAATCTTTGCTGTGCCATCTATAGAATCTAATATAGAAAGTTGTCTTGGTCAACAAAATTTTTCTTTATTATCTGTTAAAATTAGTAACAGACAAGCCATCAAGGGACATTATAGATTAATATTTTTAAACAAAGCAGTCAAATCCATTATCAAGTGCTGGATTTTATTGTCAAAAAAGCTGGAGAAGAGGATTAGGAAATTTAGCAAGATTTTTTCCCCCTATTTCCCTTCATTTCGGAAATCTCTTTAATTCTCACTCAATACTAGAAAAAGAGAGTTATGCACAAAGGCGCTTTGAAGTGAGTGCATATGAAAACAGTAGATCTTAGCTATTCAATCTAATGGCATAAAGTTAAAAAAAAAAAACTGTATGCAATGTATGCTTAACTCAGGCTGGCATCTCAGGTTATTGAAGATCAGATAAATTTTGGGGAGGGGGATTATGGTAAATAAAGGAATTTACTGAGAATAGAGGAAGAGAAATATAGTATAGTTTCCCATTAAATCATGTATTTGAATTTAAAAAATTACTTTTGATAAGGTGAGGATTAAAGGCAGGTGTGGACCATTAGAAAAGAAACCAAGTAAACTGTTCTAACTTTATATTAAGCAATCACGATTAAGGGATACTAGTATAATTTTGGACTAAAATTAATTTTCAGGAGACTATTTAAATTCGTTCCAGTTAGTATTGAATAAATGCTTGAGTGCACTACCAATAGGACCTGAAAATCATGTTCCTACATAGTCGTAAACAATTCTGAATCTGGCCACAGTGTGGAGATGTTGCCACACAGATTCACCTTGGCATGCCGAAGGAATGCTGAGTTCCCATACTGGAACATGGATTTCCACTACCTGCCCTGATTTTCTTTTCCATTTTACAATATCTTACTATAACCTGGAGCTTCCATTTTCTAGTATAATTTCATAAATGTGTGTGGCACACTTTCTTTTCTTGGTAGAGAACATTAGAATTTGTATGCATCTGGTACTCCTAAACGCTCACATGTAACATGATACTTTTAACTATTTAATCCTCCTTACTACAACCAGGAATCCATGTAATGCTAAATAACCCAATTTCAATATGTAGTGCTCTTGAAAGATCCATTAGAGCATATAAAACATAGCAAATACTACCATAGTTCATGAGTTTCATCCAAGAATGAAATGACACTCGTGGTAAATAGCATTCATGAATTCATGTGCAAATCTAGCTGTTCATTCATTCCACAAATGTGAAGTGCCTACTCTTGATTCATGCACTCTTTCTGGATATGCAGGGGGAAGCAAAATAGACTTGATATTTGACTAGCGGAAAAGAGTGACATTAAAAAGATATAATTACTATGTGAGATAAACATAATGAAGAAAGAATGAAATGGTATAAACATATTCACAGGGGAAGAGAGGAAGGAAGGAGGTGATAAGAAGTTAGCCAGGTAAAGAGGGTACCCAGGCAGAGGAAACAGCATTTGAGAAGGTCCTGAAGGGAAAAGGAGTTTGACAAGGTCAAGAAACTGAAGCAATGTTACAAAGTTCACAGGGCTTGAGAAGGGTGGGGTGAATAGAAGATGACTCGCCCAGTTAGCAGGGACCAGAACATTGAGGCCCCTGAGGGAAATGACAACAATTATAGATTTTATTACAAGTTATGTGAGAAGCCATTGGAAGGTTGATGAGAGGAGAGCAAGATTAGATTTTTGTTTTCTGCTATATTCTGTGTAAATTTCACCCTGAGCACTAAAAACTGTAAAAACTGTTTTTTATTAACTTTATTTTTTCTTTGGTTTTATATTTCTTTTCCCAGGAAAACCCTTGGATATGGGATGCTTGAAGTTTAAGGCATAGAGCTTTTTTGTTAAACATACACACACACACACACACACACACACACACTCATCTCTGAAAATATGTTTAATTCTGATTATAATATTCTACTTTTATATTACAACATCACTTTCCAATCAGCAATGGATTTGTGTAATTTCATAGTTGAAAGGAATTTATTTACCTTTATTTGAAAAAAAATAATGGATTGTTAAACTGTATTTTACCAATATTCATCAGCTTTATTATTTGGGGGGGGAGCAAAAAAAAAAATCCCAGACATTGTGTTCTATATGTAATCAGAAGGAATATAGTTACTCTAAGCAGAACTCAGTATCTTTGGGCACAGTGAGGAAGCCTAAGTCCTTCCCTCTCAAATGAATTTGCTATCTCACTCTGTGCAGACTATTTACCATCCTTATGCACTTTCTGAGAATTCTAGCACCTTCCTTACCACACAGTGTGTCCTCCAGAGTGATTGTTATGTGCCGAAGTGACTGGGGTACATCAAAATTGGCTATGTGTGTTTTAATGAGTTAAATACTATCCACATTTATCGGCTGCAGAGCTGCAATATAAAGGGAAAAGAAAGGGAATGATGGAGAATGGATATTAATTATAGGGATGCAATGAAAATAGATAGTTCTCTCAAACTTAGAATCTATTGTCAGGATAAAAAGTAGAAAATTTATGGAAATAGATGCATGAGAAATTTGTTTAAAAAATAAACAGGTTAGGAAGGATTAATTTGCTTAATGTTTTGAAAAAATACATTTTAAAGAAATTAAATCTGAGGTAGAGATTTTTTGTATTTACACACATATTTAACATTTTTGATGCACATCTTTCCTTAGTGTAGATTCAGATTTTCATTTGATACTATTTTTCTCCCACCTGTAGAATTTCCTTTATCTTTTTTTTTTTTTTTTTATATACTCCATGTCTGCTGACTATGAATTCTCTCAGCTTTTGTTTGAAACGTTCTTCATTTCACTTTCAGTTTTCAAAGCTATTTGCTGGTACAGAATTCTAGGTTGATTTTTTTTTCTTTCAGCACTTTAAAGATGTGGCTCCATTCTCTTATTTCTGACAATGAGAAGTCTGAAGTCATTCTTATCTTTGCCCTCTAACATAATATCTTTCCCCCACCTCTGGCTACTTTTAAGATTTTCTCTTTCTTTATCTCTTGTTTTCAGCAATGTAATTGTGATGTTCTCAGTGCAATTTTCTCTTTTTCTTTTTTAAAATTTTGTTCGGTATTTGTTAAGCTTTTTGAATCTCTGGGTTCACCGTTTTTATCAAATTTGGGAAAATTTCTATTACTTATTTAAATATTATTTCCATTCCACACCTCCTCTTCACCCTTGTTTTTTTCTGAGACTCCAATAACACATAGGTTAGGCTGCTTGATATTGTTCCCCAGGACTCTGCTCATTTCCCCCACCCCAGTTTAATCTGCTGACAACCCTGCCCAGTGAAATTTTCATTACAGATACTGTATTTTTCACTTCCATAAGTTCCATTTGATTATTTTTATATCTTTTATTCCTTTCCTCATTAGAGTTTTCTTTTAAATTATGAGCATATTTACAATAGTTATTATAGTTGTTTTAAAGTTTTTGTTCAGTAATCTCATCATCTCTGTCATTTCTTGGTCTGTTCATATTGATTAATATTTTTTTCTGGGTTAAGGCTTATATATTCTTGATTCCTGACATGTTTAATAGTTTTTTATTGAAGGCTAGACATTGTAATTTCTTATTGTTGAGTGCTGGATTTTGTTGTCTTCCTCAAATAAGTTCTGTACTTTGTTCTGGCAGGCAGTTACATTACTTACAAATAGGTATGGTCAGTCTTGATTTTAAGCCAAATTTTGAAGGGTAAATGTAGTCATTCTCTAGGACTGGTTCAGCCCCAGTATAAAGAACAGCTCCAATATAAAGAATTTTCTGGGGACTCTACAGAATGCTCCGTGTATTAGTCTGCTCAGGCTGCCCTGAAAATACCACAGACTAGGTGGCTTAAACAACAGAGATTGATTTCCTTACAGTTTTGGAGTCTGGAAGTTCAAGATCTAGGTGCTGCTAGCATTGGTTTCTGGTGAGGCCTTTCTTCCTGGCTTGCAGACACCTTCTCACTATGTTCTCACATGGCCTTCTCTCTGCATTCTCAGAGAGACACACAGACAACTCTTTTGTGAACACTCTTTCTTGTGTCTTTTCGTTTTCTTATAAGGAAACAAGTCCTGTAGGATTATGGATCATCACAAATAGAAACAGGATATTTCCTTACCTATACAATCTTTCAAAAGTTCTAGAGGTTTTTTTTTTGTTTTGTTTTGTTTTATTTTTTAGTGTAGCAGTCAGGTTCCTTTATGGTCCCCCTCCCTGTCCATTCTCTCTAATCAATTTTATCTCCCAAACCTATCCAGCTGCTGTTCTATTAATGCCACAGGACTATTGTGAGAATCGAATAATAAAATAAGGCTAAGTTCTCTACCAATGTTAATATATTCTTCCTCTGTCATTCAAGACTCAGTTTAAAAGCTTCTTCCACTGTGAAGCCTTCTCTGTTGTCTATAATGTCTCTTCTGAACATCACAGTACTTGTAACTATGTCTCTTAAACAATATTAAGCAAGTGAATGATCTATTCCATGGGTTGGCAAACTATGGTTTATAGGGCAAATTTCACCAGCTGTCAGCTTTTGTAAATAAAGTTTTATTGGAACACATCAATGCTCATTTGTTTACTTACTGGCTGTGACTGCTTCTGCACTTCAACAGTGTTGTGTAACTGGACAGAGACCATATGGTCTGAAAAGACTAAAATATTCACCATATCGCTCTTTGCAGAGAAAGTTTTGCCAACCCTTGTATCAGGTAAAAATGTTTTTAGTGAAGAGTATACTATAGACAATTATGCATTTTGTTTTTAATATTTATGGAATCTTTGAATTCTTCATCCTCCAATGCCTGGTTTCTCAACCTCAGCGATACTGATGGGTGAAAAATTCTTTGTTGTGGAATACACAAATTCTGAATTCACCTTCAAGTTAACCAAAACTTTTGAGATTCCAGTAATTTGAGGCAGAATTATGAATATATCTACCATGATTATTTCAGGCTGAACTGAAAATATTAATACCTACCTTATTGGACTTTCTGGTTTATTTTTTGGTCATTTATGAGAAGTGAACATGACTTCACTAGGAAGTTTACATAAAAGCTTTGCTGGTAAGACACATCAGTCATTAGGAGGTTGCTTTTCAAGACAGATGAGTCACGCAATATTCTTTACTACATTTTCCTGCTGGAAGGGGATGTGTAATGTATGTTACCACTTTTGTCATTAAGGGTATGGATCTTGCTTAGCATGACATTTTGTGGGATCCTAGTTGTGTGGTATTTATAGGCATCTAACTGGATGAATAACATCTGATAAGTTCAAAGCACACACATTAATGGTAGTATGGACATCTTCTTTCTGAATAAACTACAAAAACAAATCCAAATTCTGTGGTAATGCTTCCATCTGTCCTGTGATATTCATTATTGTAGAATATCGTACAATGGTGGTGTCACAAATGTTATGTCTCTGGAGCATCATGTAACTTTGGGAGCAGGAATATCTGAAGAACCAAAGGAGAATAAAGGCTATAATTAAAAATAAGCCCCAAGAAATAGTTTCCATGTGGTTGTGCGAAGCCCTTGAGCACAGCTGGAAAATTTCAGGCTGAAATATGTTGGAACAATAGTTTACAGAGGAAAGTAGCTGGGTTTGTGGTTACACTTGGAAGTGAAATTTCCTTGCTTGGTCATAATAGCAAACTAGCTATAAAGTTTGGAAGAATATTCCCTCAAGAGGATTTTTACTCCCTGAATTACAAAGAGAAACATAACAGATAATTTCTTAAATGAGAGTATGGGCTTATACTCACATTAGGAATAGTTGTAGTATATGCAAATAAAAATAAGTTTCAAGGTGTAAAGAAAAACTATAGAATTATTTAACAAAACAGGTTGAAGAATCCAAAATGCAGGAGAGGAGATTAGGATATAGTATAAAGTCGTAAAATAAAGTTACATTTTAAATCTTGTGGTAAAATTTTTCCTTTTAGTATTTGAATAAACATCTCAATATATCCTAGATCAACTTCTCATCATCTTCCAGATTTGACTTATTCTTCTGTATTGTCATTGTCATTGTTACAGGTTTCTTCTTCCTTCAAGTCACCTTATCTTGAAACTTAGGTGTTTTTTTTTTATTTCTCCCTCTATTCACTTTCCATATTAGATCAATTGTTAATTTCTTTCAATTTCATTGCTAATGAGTCATTCACATCCATGTTTATTTAATAAATTGTTTTAACATGTTGGGTTTATTGAAAATAGTCTTAAAAGAAATGCTAGGCAAGCAGAGAAATACTGTGAAGCTATAAAGTCTTCAGGTGTGGATAATCCCTTGGAAATGGGAGGCGGGGGTTGTAGGGTGGTTCATTTGTGGTTGATGAAATTTTAAGAAATCAATGCCTTGAAAAGTTAGAGTGGAATCCAGGGGTAAAGAGAGAAAAGCTAAAAACAGATGTGTGGCAGGCATATGTGGGTAATCATGAATAATATTTTGGATGATAGGGATGTATTTTAGAACAAGAATGTATACTGCTGCTGACAAGCAGTATTATCAAACTATAAAAAGTGATTCCAAATATTCAAGTCTGGGGTGGAAATGAATCTCCCTTTTAGGAAAGTAGTTTCAATCAATGTTTCTTCAACCTTCAAACATATTATCAGTATATCGTTTAGTTATTAGAATGTAATGTTGGAATTTTGTTCAAGGTTTTTTTCAAATAATGATAAATGTTTATCATTATCAAAAAGAAAGTTTAAAAGACAAAGGCAATCTATAGTTGTATCAATGTGCATGCTGGGCCAGAGGATTGGATATCAACACGTGATAAATTTAAATACTTCCTTGAGACCTAAGTCACAACTGGAAGTTCAGTGATTCGATGGATGCTAGAATTGTTCCCTGTTGTGTTAGTTTTATGTTGCTGTATAACAAATCACTACAAATTTATTGGCTTAAAACAAAACACATTTTTTAATTTTAATTTTTTTTTGAGACAGGGTCTTGCTTTGTTGCCCAGGCTTGATTGCAGTGGCATCATCATAACTCACAGCAACCTCAAACCCCTGGGCTCAAGAAATCTTCCTGCCACAGCCTCTCAAGTAGTTGGGATTACAGGCACATGCCACCGTGCCTGGCTAATTTTTCTATTTTTTATAGAGATGGGGTCTCGCTCTTGCTCAAGCTGGTCTTGAACTCCAGGACCTAAGTGATCCTCCCACCTTAGCCTCCCAAAGTGCTTAGATTATAGGGGTGAGCCACTGCATCCAGCCAATAAAACCCATTTTTTTGTGAGTGTGTGTCTCAGTTCTGTAAGTCATAAATACATGAATGGCATGACTGGAGTCTCTGCTCCGTGTCTCACATAGCTGAATGAAAGGTATCAGCTAGCTGTGCTGTCATCAGGAGAACACACAGGCATCTCCCCATATTTTCTATAATTGCCAGAATTTAGTTCCTTCCAGTTGTGGGAGAGAGGTACTCATTTCCTTGGGGGTCAGCAGTGGGTGAGGGCAATCTGCATTCTTCGTAAGTGGCTTGCTCCATTCTCAAAGCGGCTGTGGTACATCATCAAGCCCTCTTTCTTCAGACCTCTTTGACTTCCCCTTCTGCCATCAGCTGGAGAAAGCTCTCTGCTTTAAGGGCTCACATGATCATATCAGACCCAACTGGGTAATCTCTTTATCTTAAGGTCAATAATCACAGGAATAACATTATGTTCACAGGCTACAGGAGTTGGGGGAGATATTTTTGGGGGGTATTTTAGAAATACTGTCTACCACACTTGTGTGCTGTCAACACTTGAACAATGTGATTGTGAGTCACAACGTGACCCGATAAGAAAGACAGCCAGAATGGAATTGTTCTTCCTATTGGGAATGTAAGTACAATCTCATTTCATTTTAAGTTGATTTAAATAAAAACCAAACTGCAGCAAAAAAAAAAAAAAAAAAAAATCGACTCTATTTTGAAGACCAGAATGCCCTTATTAAGTGAAAGTTGATAATGCAGGAATTAATAACTTTCAAAGAATTGAAAAATCACTTTTTTGGTAAATTTGAAGACAATGAAGTTACCATTTTATACAACTATTTTCATGATGCCGATAAATTGGCATACGTGTTGGACAAGGGACTGTGGTGAGATAAAATAATTTATCATTCTTAGATATTTTCAAGGAGAATGAAATCTTGGATTGCCATGATTTTTCATGGTTAAAAAAACATTAAATTAGAAAATACTGCTTTCTTAAGAAAATATTTCCTAATGAAATTACTAGGTCTTTTCTGAGATTTCCTTAGCAAGATTTATATATAGCCGTACTCATCACCTGAATAGTATCAATGAAAAAATTAAAAAAATAAAAATAAAAATTTATATATACCACCCTTGCCTCCCCTTCCACCCAACACTCACATCATGTTCTTAAATATGTAAGAACTCTTAAAAACTCTCATAAGAAGAAATTTTTGCAAAAAAATTTTGAGCAAATTATGGTTAATCATATATACCATTGTAATTTAACAAAATCCCATATAAGCCACATTCAAATGCACACACATAATGATTTGATCCCATGAATATGTTCTTTGGGAATTTAATGGATGTTCCATTCTGAGAGAGAACATGAAATTAAATTTACTAAAAGAAAGTGAGTAAATCTGTTTCTGGATTTAACTGTAAACGTGATTTTTTTTTCTGCTTAGCAATGGATAAATAATTGATTTAAAAAATTTACAGATATTTAGCTGAAACTGAGTGAATTCCCATCTCTTATTTCTCATAAGAAATTTGTTAGCAAGAGAAAAAGTCAAAATTTATTAAAAAGGAAAGCTGGGAAATTATGAATTATTGGATGAGCCTGATAAACCTGTGTCATCTGTGATTCTAACGTAAAACAAACTAATTTTAATTAGATTCAGTTTATTATTTTAAGGAATATTATATAAGCACTGATACTTTTTGTTTTATAATATTTACTGTTGTTATTACACTGGTTCCTACAAATTCAGTCTGATTATCATTTATGGTTCTTTACCTATAATATTAAAAAGAAAGCCAAATTATATTATAAATTGATGATATTAATTATGCCAGGAGGAAAAATTCTTTTTTCCTTCTTTCCTCTTTTTATTCTTTAAAAGATTTTTTCTTTTAAATTCATAGGTCAAATATTATACCATAAATATATTCTTATTCATGAGACATTCCATTCAATTATCTCATTTAAAAATGCTTACAGGAATCAAATTTAATGATTTACCAACATGTATAATTTACTTCTAACTTAGAATAAACTACAAGTACAGAAAAACTCATTAATCAGAATGTCATTAATTCAAAATGTGTAAATATTCAACTTGGACTAACTAAAGTTAATCTTTGACCTATAAAGAAATAATTGACATTTAATTTTTTTACATGGAATAGGAATTGAGGCAAGGGAAATGTTTAGTCTGATATAAAAAGAATAATTTTTCCTTAGTTCTTTCATATGCTACTATTTTATCTTTTAAAACATATCTAGCTAGTATGTTTATCAGATATACATCACATAGAAATATATTATCTTTCTCTAAAGCAATGTTAAACTTTCATAATTCATTCATTAATTAAATCAATATACACTTATTGAGCATTTACTATGTTCCAGGTACTATGCAGGAAGTAATAATAATTTAATAGAAATATCAATGGAAACTATTTTGTGATAAGAGGAAACATAAGATATTAATTAACTTGCCAAGGTCACAACTACTTCTAGATCCAGAATATACACTGGGTAGTCTGACTCTAGAGGCAAAAATTCTCACCATCATACTAGCGACAGTGAAAGAAAAAAAATAGTATCCCTGCCCTCATTAAATGTATATTCTACTCAAGGGAGATAGCATAAAAGAAATAAACACATGTATAATTACAATTAGTAATACATTTTAAGAAGAAAAAGAACAATTTTCTATGAGAAATAATTGTGGGGAGACATCATTTAGGTAGAGAGATAAGTCCAGATTTCTCTGAGACTATGATATTTCAGCTGAGACTTTAAGTAGGTTGAGTGAGAGTAGGCCAGGACGAAAATGGGAGGAAGGGAGGCAGATTTTCCATCTGTACACATGAATGGGGAGGAAGATCCTAAGGTGGAAAGAGGATGGTAAGTTGAAGAAACAAAGTAAGTCAGCAAAGGGGAGAACAGCATGGAATTGCGTGAGATAGGACTTTGTAAGATTTAAGTTTTATTTTAAGATCATTGGAAAATAACCCAAGGTTTTCATCTTAAATAATTTTTCAGGGTGTAATTTTAAGAACAGATTAGAAAGGGATGGGGGAAGAAAATTTAGGGTGCTACTGCAGGAGATCAGGTACAAGAGAGTTTTGGCTTTGACTGGATTAGTAGCAGTAGAACTATAGATAAGGATTGAATTTGAGTTCTAGTTAAAACACAAGTAACATTGGATGTTGGTGTTGCGGGGGAAGAGGGGCATGGTGGTGGTGATGAGGAAGAGGGACATGGGTGGAAGAAAGGGAAAAAATCAAAAAGACTAAGAAGAAACAGCCAGAGAGGCAGGAAGAGAACTGGAGAGTATGCTGTCAAAAAGCCTAAGGGGAGAGTGTTTAAAAAAAGTGTTCAGCGGTTTCAGAAACCCCTTAGGGATCAAGAAAAAGGATACTGAACATTTTCCATTATATTTGCTAACATGAAGGTCATTAATGGCTTTTGCAAGAAGAGTTTTAATGGAACGATGAGAGCTAAAGCCAGATTAAAAGCAGTTAAGGAGTGGGTAGAGACAGCCTGAATAAGCAATTTTTTTGAGAAGGTTGACTGTCAAGGGCAGTAACTAGGAAGGAATATACAGTTAAGGACTTGCTGGGTTTAGAGGTAGATTAAGGGACCCAAATTATTTGCTGCTTCTCCCATTGCCAAGTGGTTTTTAGTTACCCCCTCCTTGATTTGACTGGCCTTAGTGACTTACTGACCAATAGAATGTGGCAAAAGTGAAGCTCGTGGACTTCTGTGAGGGCAAGTCATTAAAAGTCTTACAGCTTCTGCCTGGGCTTCTCGAAATATTTGCTCTTGAAGCCATGAACTACCATGTAAAAAGTCTGAAAACTGAGATCATGTTCTGAAGGAAACCAAGCTGGCCCCATGGAGAGGCTACATAAAGAGATACCTGGACAGCCCCATCTGTTCCAGCCATCCCAGTGCAGGCAATGAGCCTTGAGTGAAGAAACCATCTCAAGCATTGCAGCCTCAGCAGATGGGATGCAAAGAATCAAGAAACCCAGCTGACCACCCAAAATGAGGCTCCAACATATGGCCCCAGTTGGGCTGTTCCAACCATCTTGACACTGCTGGAGCCTCAGTTATTCTGGAGCAGAGAAAAACCATTACCACTGTGCTCTGCTTGAATTCCTGATCTATGATATAATGGACATAATAAAATAGTGTTGCTTTATGTCATTAAGTGTTGAAGTTTTTTCCACAATAATAGATAACTGGAACGACCTTATGCATAGTAGCTATTCAATAGATACTTAATTTAACAGTATGCTTCACAAAAATGCAATTTATCTGATTTATTTAAAATTTTCCAGATGGACATGCTTAAATTAGACATTTATTATATGCAAAATAAAAATTTCTTAATATATAATTCAGGATTCCAATACTTTAACTGGTCATTTGCCCTACTAGTCAAAATTAGTAAAAACTTTCATATTCACAAATTATTTACACTCAAATTATTTAAACTGTATGTATATTTAAAGCAACTTTTTTTTGATCACCCTCAATGTGAAAAACATTCTGTATTGACTTGATATACACTTCCTTTGTTCCAGGCATTATTTTAAAGGCTTCATGTGTATCAGATCATGTAACCTAAGAACAACCATGTCAAGTAGGCCTGATATTTATCTTCATTTTGCAGAAGAATAAACTGAAGCATTAAGAAGCTAAATAATATTGTCAAGGTTGTACAGCTAATACTTGATCAAACAGGGATTTGAATTCAGGTGCTTGGGCTCCAGAGCTTCTTGTCCTGTTAGGTGACAGTCCTGGAACCCTCCATCCTCAATGCATACACGTTGATTGGGTCCTTTCAGCATCTGGTTGCAAAAGAATATGTTGATTGGAGTCCTGGACTAGCAAGATGGGAGGAAAGTAAAGGACAACTTTGGAACTGGGGATAGTTTCCAGGCTAGATATTACAGTGAAAGCGTACGCAAGCCTAAGGGAAAGGAGGTACTTGCTCAAAGGGATGAATACAAAGAAGCTTCCCCTTTCATGTCTCAGCCCAGGTCTGACCCTCACTCCCTCCAGTGCTCAAATGATTGATATACTGAGCCTGAGTCAGTTCTAAGATGTGTTTAAGATGTCATATCTGCTCCAGTATAAAATCTCTGACTCCCATTTTACTTAGAGCTTCCTATACATTTTGGCTATGCTATGTGATGTCTGAATGTTAAGTTACACATGCAAATACAATTAAGTTTAAGCTTTAGAGTCTCACATACACACAATTGAATATTTACAGCCAACTTTATGGTGCATACAACCTCTTCTTGTCCCAAAGTAGGCATGATCACTGAAATATAGGTGCTATACTTTTTCTTCAGGAAGGTCTTGGCAGCTCTGGAATATTCTTTAACAACATTATCCCACATCAACCTTTAAGGAAATGACACTGGACTGCTACCAAAGCTTTGTTATGTGTTACCCAGAAATATGACTCTCAGTGGTGAATTCTTATAACTTTCTCTAAATAGATTATTCCCTTTAGGAGATCCTTTATGTGTTAGAGGTGACTATTGATTGAGTTGGCAGGATATAATTCTATAGCAGGAAAAGCAACTTGGTAAATTTTTTTAATGTAAGGTTGACTTTATCCCAGTGAAAGTGATACTACATAAAATTAAAATATCTTAAAAATGGGATTTTATACAGAATACAGTGTCTGTTCTTCTACACATTTGTTAATGTTTCAGATTAAGCAGGAGTAATTTCTAGAATAACAACATTTGTGATCAACAAGATCCTTACCATTTAAGCATATCTTCAGTATAACTCCCTTGGAATGGAGAAGAAGGTATCACTGTAAATGTGTATGTGGGAAAATGTGAATTTATCATATGAAGGAAGCAGAGCAAAGAAAGGAAAGATGAGACCATCCAAGACAAGCATGTAGGTGTGTGTGCTGCAGGGATCAGAGGGGAGGTGCAACAGGGAGATCAGCAAGTGGTAAAAGGAAAAGCCAGGTTGGAACAAAGGACGAGGATGATGGTGGTTAGGTGACCAGTTAGTTCCTGGAGACTTCTGTAAGTGAGGCTCACAGAAATGTTTATTGATGGGTACTTGAATTTTTCTCCCACTCTCTTTTCATACCAAGCAAAGATTAACATTTTTCCTTCTTGTAAGAAGGCTTTAGTTTCCAGACAGTGATAATTTTCACAGCATGAAAAAACCTACCATAGAGTCTTCTGACTAACCTCAGCTACTTAAATATTATAAGAGTCTACTCTCTGGTATTATCAGCTTTTAGATACTTTTGCTGTAGTTATTATGTTTCAGACATCATTTTCTTATTTTTAGGAGAAAATGGCCTCTAGGTTTCAACCATTCATTTTCTGGCTCTTGATGTCCCAAACCATTCAAATAGAAGGCGCAGGGTGGCACCCGCTGCCGGTGGTCTACCCATGTCCATTCTCAGGTTTCTTCCAGAGGAAAGAGCCCTGAATGGCCTTGTGGGCCCTGTGCTCCTGAAAGAGAGCTCCTTTTCAGCCCTAGGGGATAAATCTTGATTAATCTAAGCCAGTTAGGGTGATAAATTCCACCCAGTTATTGGTTTAGGCATGTGTATGTCATGTACTTCTGGCCAATGAGATACAAGGGAAGATCATCTGGGGCTGTGTCAGCTCTTAATTTATTGCCTCTCAGCTCTAACGCACCCTTCGACATGTGCTCTGTGATCAATAACGGAATTCCTTTAACCATTTCCCCTCTAAAGTGATTATGCTAAACCTTTTCAGTAGAGGGCGCTGGAGAGACATTACAGGAGGAAAAGGCTCCGTACAATTGCAGCCTGAGCTGAGTGAGGATCAGCTGTGTGCTTGTGGGAGACCCAGGGTGGAAACTGCCTGAGCCATAGGCCCAGAACACGATCTCTCTGTGACCTTGTAGCCTTGGCCTGGCGAGGACCTGGCTGGCCTGAATGCAGCTGCCTGTGACCCAAGGAGTCAGTTGTCTGTGGAATTCTTTCTGTGGAAAAAACAAAGGCGTTAACATAGTTCACCCCATCCCACCCCACTCAATTCACCTCCTTAAGCACCCCCACCCTCGTTAGCCCCCTTCCCTGGGGTCGTGGGGGGAAATCCACACAGAGGGTAGAGCTCCCTCTGCAAAGCCCCTCCCCACCAGCCCGCAAGCCCGTAAGGCCTTTGCCCGGCACTAGGTGGAGCCGGAGGGCCCGGCAACGCCAGAGCACTGCAGGTCTGGGGAGAGGAGCCTGCTATCCGGCTAGCCAATGGCTGAACCACGTGTTTTCCAGCAAGTCCTGGACTCCTTCTAAGTTTTTCCATATCTTATAGTTACTTTTACTATAGTTAATAACACTTACCTTAAACTTCGTATGTTTTTCTGTGTGATTTCTATCTCCTGATTCGATCCGGACTGCTACAGGGGTTTCTGGGAAACCATCTCATTAGTAGTAATAAGCAATGAACGAGTGAATGCTGCTCTTTTCTGCCCCTGAATGTTAATGCAGTTCACGTGACCCTTGGAACTTCCGCAGTCATTTTTGGCCAATGGCGAAAGACATGGAAGGAGCCCGGGTTTTTGATGATATCTTCATGCTCTTGGTTTGACTGACCCATGCTGAAATGGTCTTACCGTCAGACTTCTGATGTGAGGTGGGGAAAAAATATATTTTTATTTAAGCTACTTTTGGTTGGCTTTTGACTTACTTGCAGCACAGAGCACCCTATATAATATTCCCTTTTTAAAAGTCATTGTTACTCTAATTTTTTTTAAAGCAATCACATTGTATCTTGGCAAGACTAACTGATGGCATCCATTGTCACTCTTTTGAGTCACGATATGTTGTATCACCTACCTTGCTTAACAAATTCACTGTTGTAGCCCACACGATCCTTATTTCCTTTCACTGTCACACAGAGTCAAGTGGCTCAGATCATAAAGTTGCATTGGCATTTTTCTAATTTTTTCAGTTTAGTATTCCTTTCTGATTATGTTGAATTTCTACTAGTTTTTAATGGCCAAAAAAAAAAAAAAAAGCCATTGACATGAAAATCCTGTGCGCTACTTTTTTGGAGGCTAAAATACCTCTTAAATGTCAGTTCTTCGTCAGAAATCTAGTGTGGTCTTTCTCCTGGAAAGCAGACACCTCAGCCAATTTCTACCTTGTCTACTTTCACATAATTGGGCATGATGCTTCGATAAAAGTCTGTATTTAGAATTAATACTATACACGTACAAGAAAACAAAAGAAAAATACAGCACTCCAAAGTCTATTGTTTCATATCATCTGTGTTCCATAACAAGTACTTCTAATTTTCATCCTTGACTAAAAGAAAATCTTCCCACAGTGGAGTGAGCCACAGAGGAGAAACCTGCCACATGGCTTTTACAGGTATGGTCTGCTCATCATATTGTCAGTACATGGCCACTATGCTCCTTGTTTGCAATGTGTGGTTACTGTAGTTTCCTTTGCTTACTGTGACTTCCTCCAGAAACACTTCTAGCACTTGGAAGTGTTACCAGCCCCTCCCTGTTGGAGCTGACAATTGCAACTCTTTCTGTGGAAAAAACGAAGGTGTTAAAATAATTCGCCCCATCCCACCTCACTCAATCCACCTCCTTAAGCCCCCTCCCCTGCTTAGGATAACACCTCTGGTTACTGATCTACTATCAATGCCAGAATCTTGTCTGTGGATTTTTTCTCTTTTTCACAGAGTGGCTCACTCTGCTCTCCTTTAAAAATGACACTTTTAAAAAACCATAAAAAAAAGAAAAAAGGGAAAAACGAATTTTAAAAAGGAAAAAAAAATAAAGAAGAAAAAAAATCCTGTTGCTTTTATTCTGGGCTTTAAGGGAACAGGTGTCCCTGGATCTTTTCCTAGACAGACCTGGTGGCCTTCACAGACATACTTCCACGCTGCATACATATTCTACTGCATAATGATGTGCATACTTTCTAAGGAGCTACTTAGGGAATTTGGCTACTATTTAAGTTCTTTACTGCCTTAATCACAGGAAAGGAAGGTTCAGCCTCTTTTAATGTAGAAAATTAGCTGTTTGGTGTTTGCTTCAAAAGAAATAGGATACAGAACTTAGGTAAGCTTTGAAAGGCAGGAGAAAGGGAGAAAAAATAGAACTTCCTCCCCCCCCTTCAATGGCCCTCTCCTGCAATGCTTTAGGTCACCTATTTGTCTAAGAAAATGAAGGTAAGACCCTGGGTATCTAGTGGAGTGTGAGAGAAAGAAGCCCCTTAACATGGAGTTGTGAATCCCAGAAACCAAAACCCTTCAACAAGCCACCTTCAGGTGAATGGTGTCTTTTACATTTGCATTCCCAACACTGCTTTGCAAAATTGTCACAACTGATGACTTTCTGATCAGAAAAGTCTTGATATTTGATTTTTAAAATCAGAAAAATAGAGGTCAATGAATATATTTCTTGGAAAGTCATAGGAGTCTTCTAAGATGAAACACTAAACTCAAGAGCTGAGTGTGAGAAGCTATTCATTTTACAACTGGGGCAAAGAGCCTGACAATTAAAAATCAAGAGTGTAGCTTCTTTTTGTGAATTGATTGAAAGGCCTGTCTACATTCTTGCCAAGTCCTTGTTTATGTTACCTTTGTTGCTTTCTTCTTTGGAGGGAAATGAAGAACTTCTAAAAGCATATTGAAGATTAGTCTTTGTTGTGCTACTTGTCCTGCCTCCCTTCCTTGCATCCAGAACTGAATGGGGATGAGTTGAATGGTAGCTGCTGTTGCCTGGTATCATTTTCAGGACACTTTACAAACAATCCTGACTTCCCACACCTCAGCAGGGCCAATCTTTCTCCGGGAGACAAACCTCTAATCTTAAAACCATTAAGGTCAAGATAGGACAAGAGGCTTCCTCACCTTTGCCTTCCTTTTGTACTAGAGACAACATAACTTTATCTTAATTGTGTTTCAGGTCCTTGATAAAGTATTAATTCACGTTGATGTCTTAAAATTTTACATGGCATTCACATACTATTTTTTATGTCTAGGAATTTAACCTAAAAATTATGGGTACATATAAAAATTTAGATAAATTTTAAAAGTCAATATATATTGTATACATATGGAATATATCTATAAGTAACATATATATATAGTATTTATATGTATAGCAGTCCTTATGCTGCTTTTCAAAAATATTTAAGTGGCAAATCAAGTTCAAAAAATGAGAATACTATACTCTGTCTGCATCATCCTTACATCATTTATGTCAATATGTACCATATCTATGTCTACATTTGTACCTGCTACATACATCATTTATTAGCTTTATCACCCACTCTATCCTTCCTTTCTACTCTCCACCATCTCTTCCATCACTCTTCTGTCCTCTTCTTCTCTTCTACTCACTAAAATCTTAAGAATCATGATACTTCGGAGTTTAGATTAAGGCTGGTTTATACTTTCTCCTTTCTGTTTGCCTGTGTTTTGAAATTTTTTTAGAATAATTGCATGCAATTTGGCTTGCTCTATGACTCCTACATGACTTCCTGTAATGACTCATGGTTAGAACTTCAGAAGCCTCAGAAATATTCTTAGCTCTAAAAATTACCAATAAAAGGGCCATTCTGCCTGACTTATTAGCGGTTTCATACAGTTTGACTGGTCCTCACTTTACACAGACTCCAAGAGCTGGGAAAACCTTAGAGGTTTTCCAAACCAGTCTCTCCTCTTAAGGAGAAACTGAAACCCAGAGAGGCTGAAACTCAATCAAGGCAACATACAAAGTCACAGAGTTGGTGGTGAATCTGAGATTCTCACTATACAATGACATTTATGACTACAATATAACCTTGCTTGAAATGCCATTGTTTTATTTCAGCGGCTGTTGGAAAACATACATACCTAATACATGCTTGCTTAATAATGACAACAGGGTTGGCTTCTATAAATCACAATATTTAAAGAGGAAGAAAAAGTCATAATTCCAAAATAAGTATAACACCTCCGTAATATGCTGAAATAAAAAAAATTCGGCATCACTTCATAACAAAAACTTTGAAAACAAGAAAAAAAGAATATAACACAATTTATGTCACAAAAGATGACATTATGTCCTTCAGCAAAAGAGCAAGTCCCAGAGTTGTTAATTCCTAGCTTATAAGGCTAATTTTAAATGCATTTTCTCATAAATGATTGTTCAATTGATGAAAGAATGAAAGAAATTGGATGTGACCACCGTGGAAGGTATGTTATATTGTAAATGGAACATAGAGTCTAACTACAAGGAATTTTATGAGCAAATTGTGTAAAATAAAAAGCTGTTAATGAAAGCCATATCATCAAGGAAATATTCAGAAAAAAAATATGTAATTTAGACACTAGTCATTATTTTAGATAAACCATAAATTTTAAGAGTAAGAATGTTCTGTAAAAAAAAAAAAAAAGCCTGAAATAAGTATAACAAACTTAGACATGCTGTGCTCAAAATATTTTCAAATTGTGAGTTTCATGTTTTTTCATTTTGAAAGGGAAACTCATCAAAAATTTTCCTTATTAAAAGAGAATTTTCATGACAGAAGTCATGCTCAAATTTTACCCTTTAAGAATGGAATGTCAATATATCAAGAGATTCTTCTCAGCAATTGTTATATTTTATTTTATTTATTTTTTTGAAACAGACTCTCACTCTGTTGCCCAGACTAGAGTGCTGTGGCGTTAGCCTAGCTCACAGCAACCTCAAACTCCTAGGCTCAAGCGATCCTCCTGCCCCAGCCTGCTTCCCAAGCAGCTGGGACCATAGGTGTGTACCATCACGCTTGGCTACTTTTTCTATTTTTAGTAGAGACGGGGGTCTCACTCTTGCTCAGGCTGCTCTTGAACTCCTAAGCTCAAGCAATTCTCCTGCCTCGGCCTCCCAGAGAGCTAGGATTACATGCATGAGTCAGCAATTGTTATATTTTAGATCAAAATTAATCATAAAAATCAAATACAAGGTTGAATAATTCTTATGCATATTGCACATCTGTATGGGTGAAAATAATTGTTGTGGTTGAAATACAGTAGTAGCTTTATGTTGTTTTTAAAAGGGAACCTCTGTGCAGTCCCTCTCCTACCACTCAATACAAAGATTGACACTCTGGACCAGACCATGCTCTGTAAAATAGCACCAGAAAAATTTGCAAAGCCCTTCATTTGAGCTCCTTGTTCCCTGCTTCCTTGTTATTTGATCTGGTTCAGTCTGGCATGTTGTTTGTATTTGTACAGTGTTATATGACATCTGCTGTCCCTCAGAACCCACCATGATCTGTGGCACTTCGCAGCTGACTGCCATCCTATTTATATTAATTGAATGCAGTGTGTTCTGCATACACTGCTGATTACCCTCATTTATTTCAGTGCCTAAAGACCCAGTATTTCTCTACATGCCCTTACAACATTGTTCTACTCATTTGGCTCCAATTAGCTTCAGCTAACGAAAATACATTACAACAAACCTCTGGTTAGCCATTGCTGTTTCTAATGACATTATTTGTGAGATTTTAGCCCTTGAAAGTAAAGACATTGGGAATTAAGTTATAGTATCTTCTGTGGGGCTGAGAAATATTAATTGCAGGCATCTGGGTTCACTTCCTTAAAGAAGATTTGTGATTTCTATTTAACTAATAAATGTTGACATAATTGAAGGGCTATAAACTCCATATGTTGGACTTCCTGAGGAATTTCTGATCATATCCTTGTTCAGCTGAGTAAGAAAATGTTTTGGCATTAATATTATATTGTGGTTTATTGGCATCTAATATTTTGTAATTATACTGAATTGTTAAAACACTCATTCAAGTGTTCCTCTAGGAACTTATTAAAAGATACATATTTATCCCCAAACCATAAAAAAGTATCATTAGTTTAGTGAACAGTTATGCATTTTTAACTTAAATTACTCTTCTCAATGAACTGATTTTTCCATTCTAGAGTCCTGTTTTAGCTACAGAGAATAGGCTCATGAGTCTAGCTTATACATACTTTAAAGATAATAGTCTTTGCAATGATGTTTTTGAATAATGATGATAACTTCAAAGGATCTTTTTAGATGTAATCTAGACACTTGAAAAAAATGAAGAATGGACCATAATTGATTCTATAACAAATTAAATTATCTTACTCCTTATAAATAAGAAAGTTATAACCAAGAAGGTCAGCAATTTCCCTGTATTTTAGATTAGGTGTTTGCATATTGTACAACTGTCCTTCATGGTATAAAATCTGGATTTTGATCTGTTTTGAAATATAATCAATTATCATAGATTAGTCTGAGGAAGTTTCATTGCTAAATTATAACCCCAAGCAAAAAGTCTTTCTATTTATCACTGCTTTGAAAGTTTTAGTTTTTAAATGCTGTTCTCATTGCATTTTATGTTTTTTTCCCCCTTCCATCCCAAACTTGAAAAGACAAGGCCAATCATAGTCAAATACCGTAAAAGCTGTGCTCCCATGGTTTTTATGTAAAGTTAATAAAATAAATAAGAGGCAGCTGTGCATTTCAGGAAATCACTCCATTGAGGGGTTCTGGGAATACTATAACCACAAGTGTGAAGCTGGAGTCACCAGAAACCCTCAATGGAATTGCAGCTCAATAAATCAAAATTTACTCCTTTTTACCTTTACAATATAACTCTGAATTCCATGTCATGCCTATGCTTTACAACATTCCCACTGCTATCTTGTTAATTATCATGGAACTTCTTGCTTCCTGTTCCAACAGGTTGGATATTTTGGGAGAACTTTTGTTGTATGCTTGGTTGCTGTGGGTCTCAAATATTTTGGGCCTAGGGACCATGGCATGGTAATAAATCCATCTCACTTGCCACGACCAAATAAGAAAGAAAGAATAAATATGAAAAACTATGAAGCATTTTGATAACATTTCATGGAGGTATATAATACATATATCCATGCCAGATTGTAATATCATACATGATAATAGTGCTAGGAACTGGCAGGTGGACCACCTAGAAGCCCCTACAGACTACTGAGTCTTGTAGTTGACTGATGGGCTGTAAGTTAATGTTTTTGACAATCACTGCCATACAGTTCTCATTCTTCTCTTCAACTTATGTATTCCTTGGTGACAAACCTGGTGAATTACATTTTTCCCGGGATTTCATATTCTTGTCTGTCTTTCCCACCCTCATTTTCTTTTAAAGTCATGGCAAGATATTTGTTTCTTTGATTAAGAAAACACTACATATATTGCCTAAACATTTGTACCCCTGTAATATGCTGAAATAAAAAAAAAAAAAAAAAAAAAACTATGGCAAGAAACCCTACATTTAATTTCATCAGCCCCATCAGGATAAATCCTGGATTCTGAACTTATATCTGTGAAGGAAAAGGATTTGTTTTCTATTCTACCAGTATGTACCATTTGCAAATAAAGTAGTTAAAACTCTCAAAAAAAAAAAAAAACCTAGACAATTTTTTTTTTTCTGGCCAAGTAGACCAAACAGCAAAGAAATATATATTAATTGAGAACCTAGTTTTAAATCCTGGTCTCCATCATTTATTAGCTTAATAGCCTTGGGCAAGTTACTTAACCTTTACATATCTCAACTTTTCCCTAAAATAACAATTATTTTATTACCCATATCCTAGGATTCCAGGGAGGGTAATCAGTAAGCTTCTGCTGTATAACAAACTTCCCAAAACCTGGTATCTTCATACAATAAACATTTACTATTCCTCATAACTCTATGGATTGACTAGGAGTTTCTTCTGATCTGGAAAGGCTTGGCTGGGTTGGATGATTTAGGATGGTTTTATGTACATGTCTGGTGGTTGGCAGGCATTGGTCTAGGGCCCTTACTCCCATGTCTGCCAAATGGCCAGATACCATCTGTGGTGATGGCAATGTGCCTGTCACCATCCAACAGGCTAGCCCAGGCTTCTTCACATGGCCATCTCAGGGCAGCCAAACAGAGCAAGTCCATTTTCAAGCCTCTGATTGTGTTATGTTTGCTGTGTCTTTGACTAAAACAAGTTCCATGATCAAGCCCACATAGAAGATGTGGAGAAACAGTCTCCACCTCTGATAGGAGGAGTGCAAATTCACATTGCAAAAGGGCATACATTCAAGGATGGGTGGAAATTGTGGCCCTTTTGCAATGTGCCAAGTTAGTAGTGCCGAGAGTAAAGTAGTAAATAATTCTAAGTAGTGTTGAGAATTAATGACTGGCATATAGTGAGAGTTTAGATAAATGTTGTCTGTCACCATCTTCATCATCTTCTTGATTGGCACCATCCTTAACACTTAGCTTGTGCCATTAGAGTAGGTTGTGCAGGTACCTCTTTTATGTGTAAATGAGAAATTATATCAGTTTAGATGCTGCTGAAATTCTGATTTGCCCATTGCAAGATCCTCCTAGCTGAACTCTGTTTAAGAAGGTGAGTAACATGGTCATTACAAAAGCAAATTTATTTTTGTTCCAGTTCATTCTCCACACTGTTGCTAGAGTGATAATTTTTAAAAGTCTGGATTTTTATCTTTTTTAATTTTTAAGTTTCCAGCCCCATTTTCTGCAACACTCTCAGCCTGCACAAGATTGTTCCTCAGAACAAGGAATTGTCTAGCCCCAAATGTCAAAAGTGCTACTGTTGAGAAATTCTGCTTTAGAGCATAGCTAAGACTGGCTGGGCTCAGATCTTTGGGTTTCCGCTCCTTTATAGGATTATACCTAAAGAATGAAATATAATTATTTAATCCTATATTTTAGAATGACAACAATTTTACTAAAAATATAGCATTGGACTGTTTTCTTCTTTTTTTTTTTTTCTATTTTATTTTTTTGTTTACTTCTTTTGCTTCCCCGTACTCACATTCACCAACACACGTGTTTTCTTCTTGAAAGTAAAATCTTTAAAGATTTAAAGTAAAATAGTTTTGAAGAAATATTATTTTAAATGAAGCAGAAACTGATCAAGTGAACTTAAAATGGCTTTTAAATAGACTGACTTTCCTCAACTGAAATCTCTAACTAAGAGTAACTGGGTCTCAGCTAAAAGCAGTATTCACAGTTCAGACCTTCAGAATACAAAATGGAGCTCTTGAGGCTGATACAGTAGATGAACTCAAATTAGTTTGGATTTCATTGTGCTTAATAACTATGATAAATGCCAGTCATGGATTCTTGCAGATTTGATCCTGTGAAAGTTTTCATAAAGATGTGACTCAGGTAAAAAACAAATGTGTTTCAAGTATCTAATCTACAGTGAACAATTTGTCCTATCCCTGAGGAATGGAACAGTAATTTCAAGCACGTGTTTGGGTAACTGGACAGTAAAGATGATATGAAGACTGCCAGTGGAGCTTGTTTAAGAAAACAAGCTCACCAGCAAGATTTTACTTAGATACTTAAAATGATACTGTCCAGGAGGAGAGGCAACCAGCAGGTCACACGATTGCCTTCTCCTCCTCCCACCCCAGACATAGTCTCTGCTAAACTGGTAACCAGCCATGTTCTGACCCACCTCTCAGAGCCCCAGGGAGACCACTCGAACCTTCCTGATTCACTGGAGAATCTGGTGCCTCCAGTCAACTCTTTCCTCCTACTGCTTATCCAGGAATAGGTGATCTTTCCCCTGAAGTGTTTATAGGGAGAGTCTAGTGGCTTTGAGATTTAAATCACACAACTGTTGTTCCTGTTTGTTGAAAACTGGTAGAAGGAAAATAAAATAGCACCTCTTGACACAGTAATTGCAGGAAGATTGAAGAATCCTCATCAAAGCCAGGGGACATAGAATCCATTTCCCTTCCAAATATTTCCATGATTTAGATGCAGAACATTTCTCTTTCAAGTCAGACTTGAAATAAAACCAGCTGAAAACTTCTCTTTGAATGCATAAGACTTCCTTGTTGGGGTAAAGGACAGAGAGTGGGCCTTATGACTGAAGGTGAATCTGAAGCATGACGAGCCCTGCCATTGTTGGATGGACTCTAAAGCAGAATTTCTCAACAGTAGCACTATTGACATTTGCGGCTGGACAATTCATTGTTCTGAGGGACTATCCTGGGCAGGCTGAGAGTACTGTGGAAAATGGGGCTGGAAACTTAAAGTTTAAACAGGAGAAAATCCAGACTTTTAAAATTATCACTCTGGCAACAGTGTGGAGAATGAACTGGAGAAAACCCCGACAAGGAGGTTCTGTGCACCTCCTTGGGGCAGAGTCTGATGGTGCCACTACTGGCACCTTGGTATGATTGAATCCAGAATGACAAGGCAAAAGAAAAGAATATTTTTGTTTCTGAAATAAAAGAGCAAAAAGCTCCTCAGGACATGTGTTTTAAGTAACTACAGATGAGTGATGCTACGAACATAGATGGATTAACTACTTCAATTCTTACAAGAAGATTGGAATCAAGGGCAGGAACTGGTGCATAAGGGTGTGAAGCCCAGCCAGGAGAAGTGAGTTGATGCTTGTGCCACAAAAGGTTTGTCCTTGGGGACTAGGCAGATCTGATGAAATTCCCCACTCATATAGGTTGGGTTGGGAGGGCTGGACATTAGGTCTCCCCTTTTTGCTATCCTTTCCCTGAGGTCCCATGTTTCACCCCCTTCACTCAGTTTGTCGTCCTGTCACCTGCTATAACTTTGGTAGACCAGATGGTGAGGAAAGGAATTGCCTTCTCCCTTCTGTAGAGGGGGCTGGCTGGAGCTGAGTTCTTGGCTTGACCCAGAACCTGCTACTCAGGCCCAAAGTCAAGAAGCCTGGGGAAGCCAGCACTGAGACCTCTTCACCTGGGTTTCTTTGGGATGCTCTGTCTGAATGTACCCCCTTCTCAGTCTTCAGGGGACAGTTGGCCATAGAAGGAGAAGAGGTAGGGCAGGATTGTTTGCCCTGAGAGAGTGGAGGGACTGGTCCTCTGGACTCACTCAAGCCATCTTTGTAGCTGAGGCATTCCACTGGGTGATCCCAGCTGCTCCCCACCCCCTAGTAGACCTCCTCGTGGGAGCCCAGTTCCACTTTTGTCTTATCTACCTCTTAACAAAACAACAGAGACAAGCTGGGTAGTGGCAATTCCATTTGCCAGGTTAGGTAGGGAAAAAGATTTCTTCTTCTGAAAGAAAAAAAAATTACCTTAAAAATACTTAAAAAATGGTAGCTCCTGCCTGTAATTCCAGCACTTTGGGAGGCTGAGGTGGAAGGATCACTTGAGGCCAGGAATTTGAGGTTGCTGTGAGCTGTGATCAGACCACTGCACTCTAGCCTGGATGACAGATCAAGACTCCATCTCTTAAGGAAAAAAGATCATTCTATAACAAAGGTACGTGTACCCAAATGTTTATGGCAGCACAATTCGCAATAGCAAAGATGTGGAAACAACCCAAATGCCCATCAATACATGATTGGATTAGTAAGCTGTGGTATATGTATACCATGGAATATTACTCAGCTATAAGGAATGATGAAGATACGACATCTCTATGGTTCTCCTGGAGAGAGTTGGAACCCATTATATTAAGTGAAGTATCCCAAGAATGGAAAAACAAGCATCACATGTACTCACCAGAAAATTGGTTTCCCTGATCATCACCTAAATACAAATCTGGGAATGACACCAATTGGACATCAGACTGAGGTGGGGGGTGGGGGAAGGGATGGGGGTATGCCTACACAATGAGTGCATTGCACACCGTTTGGGGAGTGGTAACACTTGAAGGTGCTGACTCGGGAAAGGGGGGGTGGGGAAAAAAATATGAAACTATTGTTTTTAACTTGCACTGTTCACTTAATAATTTATCATGAATATTTCCCATATTATTTCATATCATTGTACAAGAAATAATGTATACATTATGAGGACATACTGTATCTAACAAGATATACTGTTAGACTCTTTGATTCTGTAAAACTAAATTGAAAAAAAATATATATATAATAAAAAAATAATAAAAAAAAAAAAAAAAAAAGAAAACCAAAAAAAAAAAAAAAAAAAGAAACAAACTAAAAATTTTAAAGAGATGGAGACATTTTCCAGTGACCCCTTGGATTGTTTTAATTTTCCAAACCTTAGTCTTTTTCCCCTCGTAAATAAGCTTCACACTTTGGCGATTTTCTTCACTAGTTTAAGATAACACACTAACTATTCCAACAGGTACAGCTTTAGCTGTACCCTGGCCTATGCCCTCTGGCCTGCCTCACCCCCACCAAGAACAAAGGTTTTGTGTGTGTCAGGGGTGCTTAAGTCTTGACTCGCCATTTTCTCAGGTGGGGGTTGGGGAGCCACTTGTAACATTTCCGTGCAAATTTTATGTAACCCACTGCTACAGAAAGGTATTCCAAATGAATTTCAGCAGGTAATGAGTTAGCATAATGAATAAACATCCTTTATCACAACTGGGATTTCCCCTTTCTCTAGAATCTTGATTCTGGCCCCAGAAAGCAGAATAAATCAAAAGAGTCCCCTCCCCTGAAGCAAAGTGGATTGGTTTCCAATCCTGATACATCACTTACTCAGGGGAGGTAAAAATTAATTTTTATGAATACAAATCAGGCTAAGGGATGCAGGGGGTATCCCTGCTTGTGATTGTTTTAAAAATCAAGTGCTACCATATTCTGTAATTGTGGCAGCTTTGGAAATTGTACTTTACTAGAAATCTGCCAGCCATTACCACTCCGATTTTAATTTTATCCTTCATCTCACCATTTAATCTCTTCTTTTCTTTGTCTAGTCCAGACTTTGGAGTTTGTTCTTTTGATAGATGTGCACTCTAGTGTTCTTTCCTAGGAAGATGGTCTCAGCTTTAAACCACTCTATTCCACTGTTTCAATTTCAAAATAAAAGGAACTATATTAAAAGAGAGAGATTGTGTCAGTAAGTTTGCTAATAATAAAAACAAAGAGAAGATACAAATGAAAACTGTCATAACAGAATGACACTAATTTATGAATCTGGTACGAGATGGTTGGTAGAAGAGAAATGCAGAATTACAATGGGATCTAGTTCCTCAGGAGCTTGCAATTAGGGGAAATAGGACTTCTTGAGCTCAGATGTAAACATTCATTTGTTCAGTAGTTCATTCATTAGTGATAGTCATTCTGTGTATCAGTTACTAAATATACACTGTTTAATATGAATAAGTTGCTGTGTTAATCTCTATAATGCAGAATTTACAAACTTAAAGGCCCACAAAATCAGGCAGTGAACAGATTAGTGAAGCTGGCCAAGTATTATGCAGTTGAGAATAGTGGGAATTAGGTGGAGAGCACCTGTCCCATCTAAATGGGCAGTGACTACTCAGCTCTTGTTAAGTCCAATATTTTCCAGACTTTCTGATTTCCCAAAAGAATATATTTAGATTCTTTTGTGTGTGAAATTTCTCAATTTTAAAATAGTATGTCATTCTACTCAGCATTATGTAGTGGTTCCAGCCAGGGCAATTAGGCAAGAAAAAGAGAAAAAAGACAGCCAGATTGGAAAGAAAGAAGTATTTGCAGATGACCTGATCTTTTATATAGAAAACCCTAAGAAATTCACCAAAACTAAAAGTATTAGGACTAATAAATGAGTCCAGCAAAGTTGCAGAATGTTAGATCAATATACAAAAATCAATTGTACTTATATACACTTGTAATGGACAATCTGGAGATGAAATTAGGAAAATAATTCTATTTATAATAGCATCAAAAAGAATAAAATACTAAGAAATAAATTTAACAAAAGGAGTACAAGGCTTGTACCCTGAGACCTAAAACACATAATTGAAAGAAATTAAAGAACTAAATAATAAGAAGATATCACATGTTAATATATTAGAAGACTTAATATTTTTTTTTCACATTCTCAGATTTTATTTACCCCCTCTGAAAGTTAGAGTGAGGCTAGTCATAAGAAAAAAATCCCTCCCTCAGAAGGTTTCATGGTGCATGAAGGGACAGCAATCACTAAAAAAAAAAAAAAAAGAAAGAAAGTAGAAATGCAAAAAATATAGGCTCAGTCTAAACTTGTAAGGAGAACAGAGAGTTGCAAAACTATATCACAATATGATCCTACTTTCATTATTCAATGCATATTTCACATAGATATGTTTAAAAAATTTTTTTTATTTCAGTATATTACAGGGGTACAAATGTTTAGGTTACATATATTGCCTTTACCCCACCCAAGTCAGAGCTTCAAGCATGTCCATGCCCCAGATGGTGCCCACCGCACCCATTAGGTGTGTATATAACTGTCCCCTCCTCCCCCCTCCCATCTGCCTGACACCCCGTGAATGTTACTACTATATGTGCACTTAAGTGTTGATCAGTTAATACCAATTTGATGGCAAATATATGCGGTGTTTGTATTGATGGGCACTTGGATTGTTTCCACATCTTTGCAATTGCGAATTTTGCTGCTATTAACATTCTAGTGCATATAAGACTTAATATTCTTAAAATGGTAATATTCCACAAATTGATTTACGAATTCAGTACAATCCTTTATCAAAATTCCATCTGACTTCCTTACAAAATTGACAAGCTAATCCTAAAATTACTGTGGAGATGTAAGAGACCCAGAATAGCATAAACAATCTTGAAAAAGAATAACGAAGTTTAAGAACTCATACTTCTAATTTCAAAGCTTATTACAAAGCTACAATGCTCAATACAGTCTGGAACTGGTATAAGAATAGACATATGTATTAGTGGAATGGAATTGAGAGTGCAGAAATAAACCAACACATTTTGGCCAATTGATTTTTGACCACGGTGCCAAGACAATGTAATGTGGGAAAGAATAGTCTTTCAACAAATGATACTGGTACAACCGGGTATTTACCTGCAAAACAATGACTTTAGACTCCTGTCTCACATCATACACAAAAACTAACTCAAAATGGATCACAGACTAATCTTTATGTCTTTGGGTTACACAATACTTTCTTACATATGACACCAATGGCATGAGTGACAAAAAAAATAAATATATACATTGGACTTAACCAAAATAAAAAAAATGTGTTGCAAACAATATCACCAAGCAAGTGAATCAACAACTGGCAGAATGGGAGCCTGTATTTGCAAATCATGTATCTGATAATGGACTTGTATACAGAATTTATAAAGAACTGTTACAACTCGATACTAAAAAGACAAATCATCTCATGAACAATTAGACAAAGGGTCTGAATAGACATTTTCCCACAGAAGATATAGAAACAGTCAATAAACACATGAAAACATGCTTAACATTATTAATCATTCCGGAAACAAAAATCAAAACTGCAATAGGTACCACTTTACACCATCAGGGTGGATAGAATAAAATAATTCAGATAATAACAAATGTTGGTGAGGATTCAGAAAAATTGTAGTTCATATAAACTGCTGGTGGGAGTGTAAAATGGTACAGCCACTTTGTGAAACAGTTTAGCTATTTCTCAAAAGGTTAAATGTAGTATTACCATATGACCCAGCTGCTCCACTCTTAAGAATATATCCAAGAAAAGTGAAAACATGTCTATAAAAGAATTTGTATTAATGCAAGGATGTTCATAGCAGCATTATTTATAATAGCCAAAAAGTGGAAACAACTTAAAATGTCCATTAACTGATGAATTAATAAGTAAAATGTGGTCTGTCAATAAATAGAATATTATTTTGCAATATAAACGAATAAAGTGCTAATATATGAAGCAAAATGGGTGGACCTTGGAGACATTATGCTAAGTGAAAGAAGACAGTAACATATGAATCAATATGGTAGTATTCCACACATAAAATGGCCAGAATAGTCAAATCTATAGAGATAGAAAATAGATTAATGGTTTCCCAGGGTTATGGAAGAAGCGGGGAATGTCTGTTCATGGGTATGGTTTTTTTTTGGGGGGGGTGATGAAATTGTTCTAAAATTAGATTGTGGTGATGGTTGCACAATTCTGTGAATATGCTTAAAAAACAACTGCATGGGAAACACACACACACACACACACACACACACACACGTACATTATGCCAACCAAACCAAATGTATTTGCAGGCTGAATTTGCTGTGCAGGTTGCTTGTTTATGACTCCTGTTGGAAGTGAAGAAAAGAAAAAAACATATACTCTTGCTATTAAATTATCTTAAAATTAGTAGGAGTGATGAGAAGATATATATAAATATTTATAACAAAAGAGAATTCTGAAAGTAGGAACCTCTGGCTGTATGAGCATAGAGATAGCGTTATGAGGGTGGAGGCCTTGATGAATTATTCTGTGTTAAGAAAAAAGAGAGTAGGACATTTATAAGCACATAAAGCATCAAAAATATCTAGTTGAGCTGTGTTGATATGATTTTAGAGATATACTCTAATATGTGATTTTTTTGCCAAATGCTAAATGATGGAAGATCAATACTTTCTCAAAGTCAAGGCTAACTCCAGTTATTAACAAATAGAATGAATTTGTATGATACAAAAATAGATCTGAAATTTTATTTAAAAATTGTCCAATATTATGATTGTTAAAATTTGGGGGAGTCAAATTTTAAAAGTTTGACATTGTGGACCCAGAATAATAGTTTCTCTGACCTCTCAGCTATTGGATGGCTCATTGTTACTCTGGCCACATGCTTGAGCTACTAAATGCATGCTCAGTTTCATCTGGGATATTTAGTTATATCATTAATCTTATTGTATCAACCAGAATATAATTCAGAAAAATGTCTTTTAGTTATGTGTTTTATAAAATGAACTTAAGGCAAATTTTAAAAAGAGCTTTTATCTTCAATATTTATATAGCCATCATTTAAATTAGTTTTTGTTTAATTTTTAACCCTAGATCTACTTAAAACATTGTTACAAATTATTATTATTATTATTATTATTTTTTTTTTATTGAGACAGAGTCTCACTTTGTTGCCAAGGCTAGAGTGAGTGCCGTGGCGTCAGCTTAGCTCACAGCAACCTCAGACTCCTCGGCTTAAGCGATCCTACTGCCTCAGCCTCCCGAGTAGCTGGGACTACAGGCATGCGCCACTATGCCCGGCTAATTTTTTCTATATAGATTTTTAGTTGTCCATATAATGTGTTTCTATTTTTAGTAGAGACGGGGTCTCGCTCAGGCTGGTCTCGAACTCCTGACCTTGAGCAATCCACCCGCCTCGGCCTCCCAGAGTGCTAGGATTACAGGCATGAGCCACCGCGCCCGGCCACAAATTATTATTTTGAAGTTTGATTAGTGAGAACAAAATGTAATTTGGGAAACCTATTTTTCTTTAACATGTTCTTTTGTTTATACTTATATTCTTAATTATGTTTAGCTAGAAGATAATTTATTATGAAAGTTGTTTTATGTATTTTTGATTTTTTCCTCTTTGTGAAATCTTGATGAGGCAAAATTGACATTCTGATCTTAATTTATTATCATAAACTATGAGAATTTATCAGGAGAATATTTTTCTTGAAAGTTTTAAGGCTTTGATGGAATTAGTAACTGATAATTAAATGCAGTTCTGAAAGATTTTTTTCCCATGTTTAAATTGCTAGTACAATAAACATTTCTACTTAATCAGAGTTATGATGGTGGTAGGCTGTATATAAACTTGGCACCAAGACTAAGATGTGTCATTCAGATTTCGTGCACTTCGCATCCCCTTTTGCTGTATGATTCTGGGCAGTTTCCTCTTAAGAGTAATTTGTGTGAGATTTGGAAGATGGACAGTGAAAGGAAGCCATGTTCTTGAGAAATCATCATGGTCAGACATGGTGGCTTTGCAGATCCCTTCATGAGCTCTCACTTCATAGTCCTGGTAGGAGTGGTTTCTTAACCTTCCCAAAAGCTGTGGATTCTCCATACTCCAGTGCTTCACGCCAAAGCCATTAGTTAACTGTTTCCTGATCTCTTGGTTTCATCCTTCCAGAGTTCATTCCACAGCTCCTACCACAATCATGTAAACACTTAATTCTTATATTACATTTCTTTTTTTTTTTTTTTTTTGTTAAGACAGAGTCTCACTTTGTTGCCCAGGCTAGAGTGAGTGCCGTGGCGTCAGCTTAGCTCACAGCAACCTCAAACTCCTGGGCTCAAGCGATCCTACTGCCTCAGCCTCCCGAGTAGCTGGGACTACAGGCATGCGCCACTATGCCCGGCTAATTTTTTCTATATAGATTTTTAGGTGTCCATATAATGTCTTTCTATTTTTAGTAGAGATGGGGTCTCGCTCAGGCTGGTCTCGAACTCCTGACCTTGAGCAATCCACCCGCCTCGGCCTCCCAGAGTGCTAGGATTACAGGCGTGAGCCACCGCGCCTGGCCTATATTACATTTCTTGTTTCCATAATTCTTACAGTAACTCTCTTTTTATGTTCAAACTCAGACTGATATAGCTTTATTCTTATCTCTGTTAATAAACCTTATATTTTTATACCCATTTCTTCTCTCCAAAATAATGTGATTTTCCTAAAGTTATCTAACTAATGTACTTCCTTCTAATATTAATTTAGCTGTCAATATATTTTCTATTTAGCCATTGGAAATTTCTTAATATATTTTACCAGTTTATCAGCCTTTACTATCATTGCTTATTTCTGCAATTCATTCTGACACTAATAAAGAATTGTACGTCAACTGAGTGACAGAATTTTAATATGTAAAGCATGTAAGATTTTTCTGTTCAGGTTACATCTAGGATGCTTTTATCTATATTTGAATGTAAATTTTCAGAGCAGGACAATAAATCTGAATGACACATCTTATTTATATTACATTGTTATACTGATTAAATATGTTGGTAACTTATCAACACTTGTCATTGATTATGCACAATCTCAGAGATGCCAATAGTCCTTTAGCTCTATCATGATCCAAATTGCAAGACTGAAACTAAGGTCAAAGAGAAGATTTTGGCAGAATTCTGGACAGAAGCTGAACGTCAGTGCATTGTAAGAGTGCTGTGCATAGAGGAGAACTCGAAAAATATTCACTTTCCACCTAGTTGAGTATATTAATTATGATTTACAAAAAACAGGTGCCGTTTCAAAGATACAGAACATGTATCAGTGTATAAAAGTTAAAAAAAAAAAATACCTGGTTTCTTTAACCTTGGTCTTTAACCTTGTTTAGAGAAGGCTTGTTTTAGTTTCCCTCTGAAGTTCCCTGAAAAGGGGCTTCTTGGAAACTTTCATAATTGGCTTAGCATTTTGTATCAATTAGAATACTCAGTAAGTACTAGTCATTTCATATGAAAAAAACATAGATACATTTGAAAAAAATAAAATTTCTTCTCATACTTTTGAAGACACTCAAATGGTAAGTGGAACGTTACTTTGCATTAGTAAAATATATTTTCATTTATCAGATGCCAGAAAAAGTTTGTTTTTATTTTCAGTTTCTGAATCATCTCTATGTAATTGTCCTGTATGTATCCAGGAAAATGAATTACAATATTTTGGTCATATAACTTTTCTCTAGAACACCCTTAACATATTGTGAAATTTGAGAAACCAAAGTTGTCTGAGTTAGAAGCATATAATTATGCATGTAGAAATATATCAAAATTATAGAGTTTTTTTTCCAGGTCATAAGAGAAAAATCTGCTAATCTCTGCCTTTCCAGGATGTATTCAAGATATAAGGAATAACATCTTTTGACCTTGGACTGCTGCAAATGGACCTAAGAGGTGACAACTGATGTGTTCCACAATAGAACAGAAAATCAAAAATTTATGGAAATGTTCACCCCCAGGCATTATGGGGCCAGCAGGGCTCTCCTACCAAGATTGTTTTCCTCAAGGACCTAAGTATTAATAAAACTTGGTGCAGACACATTAATCAAAAAGAAAAGTTTTAAAGAGTTTGTTTTTGAGGTTTATTGTCGCTGTTCTTAGTGAATTGATAATCTTAATTGGATATATTTGGAATTGATCCAAAGTCTTATTTGGGAATTGAATTGTTATAGTGATTAAACAAAGTAACTGAGGTCACCACCCTATTCAATAAGATATTTTTTGGCATGTAATTAATTTTAATTTCATTGTAAATCCTTTTGATTTAAAGATTAATGTTGATTCTTTATTTTCATTATACCATTCATTTTTTTAAAATTAAAATTAAAGCAAGCAACAGATCACTGTAGAACTTCAAGATGTTGATACTTATTTATTTAAAAAGACTATTTTATTCTTTGGTCAAAAGCAATGGATTTGGGGTAACTACATTTATTCTGTTATATTGTATAGGGAAGATGCCTGGGGATTATGCATTTTGCCATGATTCTTTCATTTATAAATGTTGGTGCTGTTGTTTCAATTTTTAAAAAGAAGTCAGTTCTAGATTTGTCTCCAAACATTTGTGAACCTTTTATTCACCAATTTGTTTGGTCATACTTTCTTTACACACATATATACATGCACAGATTAAAAAGAAACTGTTACTATTTTAACAAGGATGATTGACTTTATTATTCATCAGGTTCAGAGTAAGTAATCATGGCAAGCTTTTCCATGATGTTTCAAACCAATTGAATTGAATAATTTTACATATTTCCTCACACTTAGAGCCACTATTCTATTTAGCATGCTGCAACTCTTGTTTAATGTTTTTTTCCCTAAACATCAAGAGGGATAATATTAGAAATAGAGTTATAAATTAGGATAGTATGTTGTTTTGTTATAAATGGGTATTATAGATTTTAATGTTTTGCATATTTACTAAACATACAAATATATGTAAGATATGATACTAATTTAACATTTTCATGTATAGAATCAATGAAAGAGTGACATATAAGAAAACCATCCCTTTATTCTTAGGGATAGAAATAACATTGTTAAAAATGCAAAAGAGATCTAGTTTTCCAAAGCCTATCATACTACATCAAGTCTATTAATAATAATTTTTAGGTAGTTTCAATATCATGTAGGGATAAGTTTAGCCCATGGCCTGCATGCCTCCTACAAAATGGATGGAGTGGAGAGCAGGTTGTGCTAGAGAACCTCAAGGCATTGATAGTTGATGGGCTATGGAAATCACTTGCCCTCCACCCTTGAGAATGGGATGTTTGATTTCTACCAATGAGAAGTAAAGGGGAAGACACTGAAGTGAATGCCAGAGACAAAGTTAGGTCAAAAAACAAAGGGAGAAGAGGTGTCAATTTTTAAGCATCAGAGTTAATAGTGCTAGCATTGAATTCTGAATTTTAGGATGAAGCAGGGTGAGGCCAAAAAGACTTTGAAGCACAGGATCCTGGAGGAACTTCGGACAATGGACCTTCCTATTCTCAGCTAAAGCTGCCCCTGATTCTGGAGGTTAAAGCAAAAGTGTGAAAATTTCTATGAGTGGTAAGAGGTAGGGGACCTGTTTCATTCTTCTGCATGTGGCAATTTTCCTGGAGATTTTTTATCAGAAGTTTTTTTTTTTTTTTTTTTTTTTAGACAGAGTCTCATTCTGTTGCCTGGGCTAGAGTGCCAGAGTGCCAGAGTGCTGTGGCATCAGCCTAGCTCACAGCAACCTCAAGCTCCTGGGCTCAAGTGATCCTCCCACCTCGGCCTCCCCAAATGCTAGGATTGCAGGCATGAGACACTGTGCCTGGCCAAATTTTCCCAGCACCATTTATTGAATAGGGCTTTTCCTCAGCGTATGTTGTTTTCTGCTTTGTCAAAGATCAGTTGGTTTTAGGTAGATAGTTTTATGTCTGGGTTCTCTGTTCTGTTTCATTGGTCTATGTCTCTATTTTTGTACCAATACCAGGCTGTTTTGGTTACTATAGCCTTGTAGAATAGTTTGAAGTCTGGTAATTTGATGCCTCCAGATTTGTTCTTTTTGCTTAAGATTGCTTTGGCTATTTGGGCTCTATTCTGGTTCCAAATGCAGGTGTCTTTTTGATAAAATGACTTGTTTTCCTTTGGATTAATACCCAGTAGTGGAATTGGTGTATTGAATGGTAGGTCTACTTTTAGTTCTTTGAGGAATCCCCATAATGTTTTCCATAGACGTTGTACTAATTTGCAGTCTCACCAGCAATGTATAACATTCTTTTCTCTCTGCATCCATGCCAGCATCTATTGTTTCTGGACTTTTTAATAAAAGCCATTTTAATTAGGGCAAGGTGATATCTCCTTGTGGTTTTAATTTGCATTTCCCTGGTTATTAGTGATGTTGAGCATTTTTTATATGTTTCTTGGCCATTTATCTTTCTTCTTTTGAGTAAAAGAAGTCATTTTATCAAAAAAAAAAAAAAAAACACCCGCACTCAAATGTTTACTGCAGCACAATTCACGATTGCAAATATGTAGAATCAATCCAAGTGCCCATCAACTTCAATTCATGAGTGAATTAATAAAATGTGGTATATGTACACCATGGAGTATTACTCAGCCATAAAAAAGATGAATTAATACCTTTTGCAACAATCTGGTTGGAACTGGGGACCATTCTCCTAAGCGAAGTATTGCAAGAATGGAAAAACAAACACCACATGTACACACTATTAAATTGGAATTAACCGATGAGCACACAGTGCACAGGAGGAAGTAAAAGTCAGTGGAAAAGAACCAGGGGAGAGGGGGAGGAGGGGAGGGCAATAAACCAACTTAATGGGTCCTATGAACACTATTTGGGTGATAGGCACACCTATAGCCAGGACTCAAGCATCATAAAAAGAATCCATGTAACCTAAAACATTTGTACCCCCTTAATATTTTGAAAATAAAATAAAAAAAACAAATTGTAAAAGAAAAAAAATTGTGAGAATTTCCCTTGCTTCCACTCCCAGACAGAGCTCTATGCTGTATTCTCTTTCTTACAGGGAGGCTGGGTCAAGCCTAAAGGTGTAAATTATAATGAAATGTAAACAATTGCAGAGATAATAGCACTTTGTTAGTTGATTCATGAACCGAATTTTAAATGTGAATAGTTTATTAATGAGGAAGAAAAACATATTAATAATTTCAAGAGTATCATAAATTATTTAGTCAGCTACCTATTTAAACCCTATTGAGGTGAGGCCTGAGAAGTGTTTTCCCACCTGATGAGTATTTTTGGGGTCTTGTACACCTCCTTTGTAACCTCTTTGACTACCTTAGGGCTCCCAGGGTCACACAATTTCTACAAATGGTGATTATGTGAAATAAACCCATATTCCTAACACTGCAAGAGCTCCCAAATAGTCTAAATGGAACGTGAGATTCCAACATTCACATCAAAGAGTCTGTTCCATTTGCCCTTCACAGAGAATTTTCCAAACCAGTGCCTCAATAGAGAACTAGATCTCAAACTCACTCTTAATATTAGAGCTCAGAACTAACCTTATAATTTATTTCCTGAATTGGAAACCTTCTGTTTCAATGATATATCAAAAATGAAACAAAAGAGAAAAAAAGATTTAAATATATGAAAATATTATACTTTTTAGTGTATGTTGTTCCTCTAGAACGTAAATGTCCTTGTAATCACATTGTGTCTGATAAGTGAGATTAAGAGGAATATTTGCTATGTCCACTTTACACTAGGTTAAATTCTGCAGCTGCTGCTATCCAGGCAAAGTCCTGAAATATTAAATAAGATATTAAAACTAATAGCTTGACATCTTGTTTCTAAACCAATTATCTACTTATTTAATGTTGTGGCCTCTTCATTACACATGTTCACACAGGTCTCAGTTTTAATGATACTTTAAGGAGAAAAGAGTGTCACATGCACCAGAAATGTGTTTTCTCTGGTTACCAATGTTCTGAACTTATGTGAGCATGATTAGGGACCTGAATGTGGCCCTCCCTGAAAATCTGTTTTACCAATTATCTAGTTACCTAACTGAAGTTTGGTCTCTAGTGAAAACTAAATTGCCTAGTCACATGCTGCGTAGTGTTTGACAGTTGAAACCAACCAGAATACATCATTAATTTTTTTTCAGGTAGGATCTTTCCTTTTTCGCAAAGGCAGGACATTTTATGCTAATAGTACTCAGATAAGACACTGTTTAATGCATCACAAAGTCTTTTAAGGTATTGTTCATATCTCTTATTTAGTCAGGCATTTGACTGATAATCAATTTGACTGATAATTGATGAGGTAAGGTGTAAGAGGGATCCTGGACCCTGACCTCAGATAATGTTAACCTATAAATACACCATTGGCTTGGGGCATTAAATCTAATTTACTTACTTCTGAATTTACTTGTGCAAAATATATCATTTTGATTATTTTCTACATAGTCTAAAAGTTCAATTAATGATAAAGACAAAACATGGTTTATCAAGTCTTTTTCTTTATCCTCAAGTTTTTAAAAAGCATTTTTGCCAGAGATGGAAATGATTAACCTCATCGTCCCATTATCCATCTATTCATGCATGTACACCCGCATAAAACATTATGTTGTGCCTACACTGTACATGCTGTGGACCATGGTCTGGGAATATAATAGTGAGTAAGACAAGTACCTACTCTCAAGATGCCTACAGTCTATATTTAGGAAATATTTCAGTAGCAGACATTAGTTTTATTTAGTTTTTTTTATTTCAGCATATTACGGGGGTATAAATGTTTAGGTACATATATTGCCTTTGCCCCACCCAAGTCAGAGCTTCAAGTGTGTCCATCCCCCAGAGGGTGCATACCACACCCATTAGGTGTGTATATACCCATTCTCTCTTTCTGCCTCCCATTTGCCCCACAGCCGATGAATGTTACTACTATATGTGCACTTAAGTGTTGGTCAGTTAATACCAATTTGATGGTGAGTACATGTAGTGATTGTTTTTCCATTCTTGTGGTACTTCACTTAGTAGAATGGGCTCCAGCTCTATCCAGGATAATACAAAAGGTGCTAGATCACCACTTTTTTTTTTCTTTTTTTTTGTGGCTGAGTAGAACTCCGTGGTATACATTTTACCACATTTTATTAATTCACTCATGCATTGATGGGCAGTTGGGTTGTTTCCACATCTTTGCAATTGTGAATTGTGTTACTATAGACATTTGAGTGCAGATGTCTTTTTTATAGAATGTCTTTTGTTTTTTTGGGTAGATGCCCAGTAATGAGATTGCTAGACCAAATGGTAGTTCTACCGGTAGCTGTTTGAGGTATCTCCATATTAATGTCCACAGAGGTTGTACTAGTTTGCAGTCCTACCAGCAGTGTATGAGTGTTCCTATATCTCCGCATTCATGCTAACATTTATTGTTTTGGGACTTTTTGATAAAGGCTATTCTCACTGGAGATAAGTGATATCTTATTGTGGTGCCTATCCTGCAGAAATTATTCCACAACATCGAGAAGGAAGGAATCCTCCCCAGCAGACATTATTTGATTGTCTTTTTAGAATGCAGTTATCTTTGCCTTTTTCTTAATACTGATTTGGAAAACTACAATGTTAGGGGGAGCTGATGTCAAAGTAACCACCACATTCTATCTCTCTGGTTTAGTTGTGAGCATGGGAACTAAGCTGGTTCAATCAGAGTAAATCTGTGACTTTTGCTTGGAATTCACTTAATGGTGCTTTCTTTTCCATTACAATCCTCTATGAAACAGGATTCATACTGTAAAAAAACGGATGAGGCTCGGGTGACTTGTAGCCAATAATGGACCAGAGCTCTTAGTGTATTTGGTCACAATATATATGTGTCATGATGTCATCCAATAAAATGCACATTAGACTTTCTGGAATTTTATTTAATTTGTTAAAACACAAGGTGATAAAATTTGCCTTATTTATTGGATTTGAAAAGAACTATGAATTAATAACATAAAACTAAATTTCCACATGCATTCTTGTTAACTTGTTAATAAAATCTAGGGCAACAATTTGATATAAAGTGATTGATTAAAGCAGCACAGGAAATCATAACTTTAAGAATTACCAGAAAGATTTGATTAAAAATAAAAATTCTCTTTAATCCAATTGAGAGGTTTAACTATGTGGAAATAAAGCCAGAAATGGGAAAAGTACAGGAAAAAGACCCAAGAAGTATGGGATAGGTAGTTGAGTGGGTGAGAACTATAATAAGACTTAGCAGTCATTTAGAATTAAAACACCTTTCACTGATTTTTTTTTTTTTTTGTGGAGAATAGTTCTCCTAATTCTATTATTTCTGATGATGACTACTGCTTTTCAGGGCAGAGTTACAGCTCCATTTTACCAAATTGTCCCTGTTGCTAGAACATGGGACTTGGAATGGAATACCTTTCTTCTTGGTGGAAATTGACATAATTTACCACGTGTTTGGTAAGCCCTTCCGTGGTTGTGGGGGACAGCCTGAGCAGCATTGATCACCCATCCTGAAGGGGGCTCTATGTGCAGACCAGCACTGGATTAATAATAATTAATAATAATTCAAAACACCTAATAAGGCCCTTGGACTGTGTCTGTGGTCGATGCTGGGCCATATGGGATTGCACTTACCTGTGGAAGGGATCATACTGGAAAAGTTTATCAGCTGATTGAAACAAATGCTAATGACAATCAGATAAACAAAAAGTCAGACTATAGCTATTTGCTGTGTTGGCAGAGTTAAAAATCATTACAGAACCAAGCTTCTCAAACTATCTATGGTAAAGCTTCAGGTATTTGCTTTTTAAAAAGGTTTGTGTCCATATGTCCATCTTGGACTGATACTTTTGTAAAATGTAATGCAAATAAATTCCTAAAAAAATTTCAAGACAAAGCCCAATTTTTTATTGGCTTCAACGGACATAAAATACTCTGTCAACTTGCTAAAGGAGTTTCTAGATGTCAGGACTAACTGTGGACTAGCACATTTTGGGGATCATATTAGTAGACCTCATCTTGTACTTCTCAAGTGTAAATTAGTGTTTCTATTAAGAAAATAAAGTAGTCTCAAAAGGTGACATTATCCTGAGAGAGCCTCAAAGAAATTCCTTTTTTCACATCTTAGTTCTGGGGGCATACACCCACTTAAGGGAACTGAAATACTATATGGAAAAAAGAAAATTAATTCAAGATCTTTTGGGGACAATGCCCAGGGAAGAATATCCCTTTGTCTCTCTTTTAAGATGATGTAAGAGGAGTTGATAACTTCATTTTTTGACTTTTGAAATAATTTAAGGAAAGATTACTATATAAATAGGCTGAGAAAGGAGCAATATAAAACCTGAATATTACTTAAGGCTCTCTTGGATAGAAAATAAAAGGGGCTTGGTTGACAAAACTTTTTACTGATATACACACTTAAAATTTTTTGCTTATAAAAGGGGTTAGCTGATTATTTTGGAGCCTGAAAGAACAAAGGAGTTGCCCCTGATCTTTGGCCACAAATGTCTCTATGTCACTGAATTAAGGATAGTAATAAAAGGCTGAGGAGTGATGATTGCTTGAGGCAAGAATTTGAGACTAGCTTGGGCAACATAGTGAGGTCCTATCTCTACAAAAAATAGAAAAATTAGCTGGGTGTGGTGGTGCATGCCAGTAATCCCAGCTATTTGGGAGGCTGCAGCAGGAGAATCCCTTGGGCTCAGGAGTTCAAGATCGCAGTGAGCTGAGATGATGCCCCTGCACTCTAGGCCAGAGGGAGACCCGGTCTCAGAAACAAACAAATGCACCAAAAACAAAAACCAGCCACCGCCCCCCCCCCAAACCAACCAAACAAAAAATAGGAATGGATAATAATGAATGTTCAGATTGACGATGTCACAGGAGGCACTAAATTTTAAGGAAATTTCTTTCTACTCTGAGGAGCTTCAACTTGATCCTGTGGAAAATGGAGAAAAAGCCAAGAATTTTAAACAGAAATACATGATCTGACTACATTTAAAAATTTTTTTTGAAATATTTCCTTCATTATTGAGTGGAGAATGGATTGGGGAAAGGATGGGGGATGTATTAGAGACAGGAAGGCCAGGTAGCTAGTGTTAAAGTACAGGTCAAAGATAATGCAGACTTGAACCAAAACAGTAATAGCGGGATCAGAGAGAGAGAACATATTTAGACTCTTCAAGTAGTGTAATCAGCACTTGTTGGTGGGTGATTGAATAGGGTGGTTAAGGAGAGGTAGAATCTAGGACAATTGTTAGTTTTCTGACTTGGTCAAATGTAAGTGGTGGTGCATTTCATAGAAATGGGAACACAGGAAAAAAGAACAAAGAGCATGGATGAGGAGGGGAGGGATTGATTCAATTTCAGCCATATTGAATTTGAGATTATTGTGGATCCTGGAGCTAATTATGAGTAATTGGCAAGGGGATGCTTCTTTTGACTTTTGGGTCATGGTAACTAGGAAAATCATGATTATATAAACAATTTTTAACAAACTTCTTTGAGACATTTGGTCTATAAAAGTTGCAAAGATTTAAAACAGATTCAATGGTTTTCTGCAAAGCCTCTGTATATAATAAACATGTTTCAAAATCAGAAAGAATTGGGAGGATAGCAGGGATAATACTGATGTCAGACTGAACTGATTATCTAAAGTGTAGAACAAGAAAGAAAGAAACAAACATTAAATCTACAGTTTTCCCTATAGTTTCTATATCAACATTTTAAAAAAGGCATTCAATATTTAATTATTAACTATGATGAATTTTGCCTATTTTACCTTTGCACTCTGTTTCAAGAAGAATGTGAAAAGTGAACATTCTTAAATAACAAAAATAACTCTAGGGACGTGGATATGGAATCTGCAATGACTTCTGAAGAAGTTAGAATCATCTAAGATAGGTAAGATTATATAAAGCACAGAATTCTGAACTAAAACTGGGGTTGTCACTTACTGGCTCTGAGGTTGTGATTATTTATACCAACTTTTATTCAGTCATCCATCAAGCATGTGTCAAGTATCTATTAAATGCCAGGTTCTCGGAGTGCCAAGATGAATAAGGCATTCTGGGATAAGTGAGGGGGGCAGACCTGCATACCGTTACAATTCAGTGTGATGAATATGATCAGAGCAGTCATTTAAGCAGCCGTGGAAAGAGGGCTCACCTCTTCCAGGGCCAAGAATCAGTTTGGAAGAATTTTTTGCTCTGTCCAGAAACAGAAAGGAAACACTGAGGTTCATGTTTTGTTCTTCAAACACAATTAGAAAAATGTATAGAATAGTTTTATGCTTAGTTTTATGCTTTTATTCTGGTCATGATAAGTGCTTCATTACTGGTGTCATGTAATGGTTAATTTTATGTGTCAATTTGACTGGGCCACAGGGTGCCCAGATATTTAGTTAAACATTACTCTGGGTGTGCCTGTGAGGGTGTTTTCTGATGAAATTAATGGGCATTTTATTTTTTATTTTAATTTTTATTTCAATAGATTTAGAGGTACAAGCATTTTTTTAGTTACATGGATGAATTGTATAGTGGTGAAGTCTGGGTTTTTAGTGCACCTGTCACCTGAATGAGATTCACATTTAAGTCAGTAGACTGAAGAAAGCAGATTGGCCTCTCTAATGCTGGTGGGCCTCATCCGAACAGGTGAAGGCCTGAATGGAATGAAAAGGCTGACCCTCCCCCAAATAAGATAGAATTTTTCCTGTTGGAGGGCCTTCAAACTGGGACATCAGCATTTTTCTTGCCTTTGATCTTGAACTGAACACCTTTTCTTCTTGGGTCTCGAGCCTGCCAGCCTTTGGACTTACACCATTGGCCCTCCAGATTTTCAGGTTTTGGGACTTAAACTAGAACTTAACTATGAGTTTTCCTGAGTCTCCAGATTTCCAACTCACCCTGCATATCTTCAGACTTTCCACCCTTCATAAACATGTGAGCCAATTCCTTATAAGCTCTCTCTCTCCACACATATGTATATACATATGTACATACATTCTATACGTTCTGCCTCTCTGGAGAACTCTGACTAATACAGGTCATTTAAAGTGCTAAGCTGTATTTTGGAAAAAAAAGTAAAGACCGGCTTGTAAATTAGACCTTGGAAAACCCAAGCCTAGATTAAACTGTGATTAACAATGGTTGAAATTTAAGATCAATTTACCATTCTGAAAAGAAGTAGTTCTATTTCATTTGAACAAATTTAATGGTTACTATTTAAATTTTGTGCTATTATTAAAGTTTCAGCATTTAAAAAATAGATTTAGCAGTAATAGAAATATGAATGAGCAATATTTCCATGGAAATATTGGTAGGATAGAAGCCTGATGTTTGCTCCCTAACTTCACAGGGGTTGGCCTGGCTTTGGCATCGATAAAAAGACTTGAATATGGAGGAAAGGAAGAAGGAAGTGTACATTTTAAATTCCATGTGCCCAAGTGACTGATCGGATGAATTTGGATGAACAAGCTCTATCTATTCTATTTTGGGACAGGGATTTATGAAATAAGAATTTTCATCTACTTTCAAAATAACCTAAGAAAATATTTTCAATATTTTTACAAAGGTGTTAATCAAAGCAGGGATAGATTGAAATGATCTAAATAGCTATGAAAATGATTGGTTAAATAAATAATTGTGAGATACTATGCAGTTATTAAAAATGATGTTGATCTCTAATTATGACATCAGATGATGCTAAACCTGACTACATGTGAAATTAACACTTAATAAATTGCACTCGTTTTCCTATTTTGAAAGGAACTGTCTTTGTGAAAACACAAACACAAGTAGAAGGAGAGAACTTGGTGGCATGAATGGAGAGAACTGAAGAATCAAAAGACCTATTCCATTTGCTCTTCATGACAATCTTAGAGTAGAGGAGAGTGACAGGTTAAAAGGTCCAGTGAGATGGCATGAGAAAGGGATTGCTTACAATTCAAGGCCAGTGCAAATTCCCCAGTTGGGGGCTTACCAAAAGACCTTTTGGGAACTCAGATGGCTGATGTTTGATTTAAGTGTTGGTCCTGCTATGACATAAACATTTTTGTCTCTTTACTAAATCTTTAGTAAAGTCTACTCTATTCCTGGATACTTTGTGTAAAGTAGGCCTTTTTGTGGAAATCAAATAAGGGACTGAATTTGATATCAAATATAGAAGGAAATGTATAAAGGCTGGAGCCTGCAGGCATAGGAGCTCAGGGGAACAACTAAGACCTTGGGGGTTCATCCATAGGGTGTGGATTTAGGATTTTTGAGCTAACATTATTTAGATCTGAAGGGACAGACAAGGAGGCATTGGCTGGCACTATCAGACATGTGATATATACATTATCCCAAATCATAGTTTTTGTGCAAGTTTGAGGCTACACTCAAACATACACACACATTTCCATGCACACACAAAGATTGTATACCAATATGTACACAGTGTTTGTTTCTGGGAGGTTGGGTTTAATTTTCTTCTTTATATTTTCCTATGTCTCTTGAATTTTTTTTAACAATAAGCATTTCTGGCTTTCCAAATCAGAAAACAAAGATATTTAAGTTTTGAAAAAAGAAAAAAACAATTTTGCTTTCCTTCTAGAATAAAATTTAATCACACAGAGAATGAGCTTTGCAGACTTTTCCAAGAGCAGAGCATTATCATGGACCCCCCTTATGCATTCTTTGTAAATTCTGCATGATATTTAATATGTTTTAGAAATGGTATGTACACTTTAAACTTTTTTTCCTTTTTTTTTTTCTCTTGTTGCTTTGTCTTAAACAGATAAATTATAGCTTTGGAAGGTTTTGTGAGGTGGACTATATCATGGTCTTTTAAGCTGTGCTTTTACTTATGGTGTCTCTTTTCCAGGATGTCCTTCTTCTGCCTCATCCTTCCAAGTACACTTTGAATGTCACTTCCTTCTTGGTAAAACTGTATCCAGCTCCAGGAGAACTTAGTTTCTTTGTTTCTGCCCCTATGGTGCCTTACATATACCTGAAATAAGATCGTTATCATATTATTGTGTGCTTTTTCCTGTTTACAACTGTTTTTTTTTTCCCATTAGACAATTAATTCCACACATTTCCATTACAGAGTTCATGGAGAGACTATTGGTGTGCCCAAGATTTCTGTGAGTTCTCGAGTTTACTTCTGGCCCCAATTTCCTGCCCATACAGAATTTGATGAGGGGTCACTATGACCCCTCATGTGTGTTCTGAATTACACAGGACACAGAGCTATGTCTTTGCATCGCCTCTGCTTAGCACAGTGTCTGGCACAGAAGGGTTTTTCAATTTGTGTTGCATGGATAAATACTGGAGGCTACCCTTACTCAATTCAGTCATAGCTATAAGGCTGTTCATTGCATGAACCCACAAAATGGATTTAAAGTAGGCTTTTAAATATAAGTAGTATAATCACATCAACAACAAAAATTATTGATGCTTGAAATCATTCATACTTATTAAGAATGAATATGTGTGTTATACCATTGCTCCAACACTGATATTTGCAAAATATTAACAATTGTTTGCTTCCTAATGTGAAATTTACTCTGCAACATGTTTAGGATTGTTTCACCTATATTAAGTTTAATTAAAAAATATTTGGAATCTGTTCTGCATCCAACTCCAAAAGAAAACTGCTCTGGCCTTCTGCTATTAGTACGTTTTCTGTAATGCATTATAGCATATGTAACTAATGTTTTAGAATTATAGAGGAGCATCTGATTCTAAGTTTTTTTTTCTTTTCTTTTTTTTTTTTTTTTTATTTGAGACAGTCTTGCTCTGTCATTCTGGGTAGAGTGCAGTGGCATCATCGTAGCTCACTGCAACCTCAAACTGCTGGGCTCAAGTGATCCTCCTGCCTCAGCCTCCCAAGTAGCTGGGATTACAGGCAAGCACCACTCAGCCCACTAATTTTTCTATTTTTAGTAGAGATAGGGTCTTGCTCTTGCTCAGGCTGGTCTTGAACTCCTGAGCGCAGGCAATCCTCCCGCCTCCCAGAGTGCTAGGATTAAAGGCATAAGCCACCGCACCCACCCCTGCTTCTGTTTTAATGCCCTGATGAAAGTGTTGTAAAAATTGTTGTAAAAGATTCCTTTCCTTAAAAGATCTGTTTCATTTCACCTGGAAACTATCCTAATTCTTAAATCCCTCACCCAGACGCTGTATCTAGTAGATGAAGTGCATGACTTTTAATCAACTTTTTTTGTTAATTAGTAATGTAAAATATGCAGCTTTATATTTTCAAAAAGTGGTGTTAAAATTCCAAGATAGAGAGCCCATGATGTAAAATTCATTCTTATAATCACTATTTAACCTTTTAGAACATAGTGTTAATATTCATTTAATTATTCTTACAACGCAGAAATAATCTGCCTACTGTTCACATGGCCATGTGACTTTATTCAAGGAGCCCTATCTTTTGGAAAGCCACTCTCCATGTGATTGTCTCCGGATGCCCTTTTCACTCAGTGATAATCACTTTAAACAAGTTTATGGGGGCAGCTGGAGTGTTGCCCTTTTTCCATTAAGACATATATCCCAGTGGGAACAAACAGCAGTTAAGGACGTAGCAATAAACTCAAGTTGGGTTATATTCAGTTTGTCGCTTTTAGGTTGGGAATGAGGGGTCAGAGGTTAATTTCCTGTGGGTTTTTTTTTTTCCTGAAAAACCTTAGTTTCATAGAATATTAGAGCTGAAAGTGGACCTAGATATCATCTAGTTTGATAACCTTCATTTTCTGGGTAAACAGAATTTTATAAATCTTAAACATGCAACCTCAGGGAAAAATAATGTCATCCTGGTGTTAAGAGATACACAAGATTATCACAGACTGCCATTTCACTCTTTGTAGAAATATCATTGATACGTTCAAGATTTTTTGGTAAATTATCAAGTTCACTTCTGGCCTCAATTCCTGCCAATATTGAGTTAGATAAAAGATCACTTTGACATATCACATGTATTCCACTGAATCACACATGTTTCTTAATTTGTTTTCTTAATCATGTTTCTTAATTTCTCCACAAAGCAGGACTCCTGCCGTTCAGTTCAGCCCTGTTCTTTCCTTTGTTCCAAAATTCCCATTTAATTTAAAAGCAGAATACTTTATTTCTTATACTTGTCTTCCTTCTCAAAAGGCTTTTTTTGAACATAAACAAAATTAGTTCCCTCATACCTCAGAAGGCGCCAACTCTATCGATCAATCACCTATCTATATAATGTTTCTATCATCTACCTATATAATCTACCATCTATCTATATCATCTATCTATTGAAGTGAATTAATATAAGCTGTGAAAACTGTCAGATTCAAAATGGAGGCACTTGTGTCAAACCCTGACAAAATGGAGCCAGGGAAGTCCAGGAAGGGAGGGCTCTCATGCAGGATGTACCTGATAAACGAAACTATTATAATAAATTTCTCCTAACTGCAGCTTGCTACATGAGTCACACAAGGACAGCTAGCAGCACAAGGACAGCTAGCTACTTGTACAAAAACATTTGCCTGATACACTGTCTCCACTAATGAACTGATGTCAATTCCTGTGATAAACCCCTGTAATCACTGTTCTCTTTGTTTCAAAACAGCTCACACATACTCTTCCTTTTGCCTTTAAAAACTCCCCATTGCTTCAACCTTCTTGGATTTGCCCTTGGTCTGCCATGGCACACATATCCAGGATTAGAATCCCCTGTTATTCCCAAATAAATTCAGTAGCATTAGAGAGCCTCTCTCTGTTGACAAAATCAGTAAATAAACATACATGAAAATATAAATAAGTTGATTTAATAAATATTGTTGAACGAATCTACACATAATGTTAGAACTATCCCTTTTCATTTAAGGAACATTTATGTTACATATGGACTGTTTACCCTTTTCTCCATCTGTGGTACTTGTCTGGTAAAACCCAAATTCTGGTTAAATCTCACTCTGTTCTTCTGTGCTTGCTGCTGAATGGCTGAATGTGGCTGGAGAAAAGTACTCAACCATGCTGAGTGATTTCTCATTAATTCATGGCTATGTGAGCCCTGGGCACTACCTTCAGTTAAACTTCGTTTCCCCATCATTTACGCTCCCAGAGAGATGGCTATTTCATAACTTCCTCTCTCCTCAAGCCTCCAATACTTTCTTCCCTCTTGTCCTCTCAAGCTAATGATTCTGCTTCCTATTTCACTGAAAAAATCGAGGAAAACCTACACCACCCAATCTGCTAACCTATATGCATCTGACTCATAAACTCTGCCATCTCTTGTTAATATGGATAAATGGACTGTGCTTGCACCAAAGGTCAGCTCTTCTGTCAGGTTTCAGTCTGAAATGTTGGTTCTTGGCATACTCGTGGCCAAAGAATGACCAGATGCACCAAAGTAAGGCAAGCACAGAAATGAGGTTTATTGAGGAGAGAAAGATAGGATTATAGAGCAAGAGCAAGATATAGTCTTACAGAGAGTGATACATATGCCACAGATGATGACCAGACCCATTGTCAAAGCAGGAAAAGAGAGCTTGGTTATGGTCTGTGTCTTGTTTTATAGTGCCCGGATTGGGACCTCCCTGTGGCTCAGACGTCACCAAGGGACCATTTTCACTGGGCAGTTGGGAGTTGTATGACCTGAGTCTTAAGTATGCGTGTAGGTTGTTCTAGGTCAATTTCCAGACTCTATGGTACCTATGCTGCTTGGCCTGTGGGCTAGAGAGTCCTCTGCTTTCTTTTGCAGATGTTGTGCTAAGTTCCAATTGGCCTATTCATAGAGTATTCCCTCCTCCCCCAGATATTACAGTAGCTCAGGGCAGGATTAGGGTGGAGCAGGACCAAGATGGGAGCTTGGGGCCCACTCTTGTCTTTCTTTCCAGGTGGGACAATTGCACCAAGGCAACAGCACCCACTTTCATCCCCAGGAGACCCAGAACCCCTTGCTGTCTACCTAACGCTTTCACTTGTACATAATTGTATCTCTAGTACATTATGCTATGCATGGTGCGTAACAGATACGCAATACTAATAAATGACTGACAGTGTCACTCTTGCCTTAGTTGACATAAATTCAGAGGCTGTCCCATGAGTAAAAGGTTAAACCTTAAGAATGTGGCTTCTGTGATCTCTGTTTCACTGCATCGAGGGTTTTATGCTTTCTCTCTGGATTCAGGTTGTATGTGGCTGCCATATGCCTAAATTCTCTTTGGTTGTAACACAAGTTCCAAAGACTGTACTAGAGGATGAGGATAGAATAGGTAAAATGGCAGTATCCCTGTTGTCAAAAAGTTTGCATTATAGTGAAGTGAAGCATTATTTTAATTCAAAATTTAGTTAGGATTCGACATACTCTAAGTTTCTTAGTTAATTAAACAAACTGGTAGATATTTTCCCTTTCTACTTGTCTGACTGCTTTTTCTTATAATGTGTTTATTTGGTTTGATTAGTATTGTTTTCCAATGTCTTTATTACCTACATCCCAACCACTGCAGCTGCTTTCTCACTTTATTTTATCCCATGATGTGTAATTAAGCTGCCCATTTTCCTGTAATTAAAAAGGTTAAAGAATTGATTATAATCATCACTCTCTGAGGAAAAGAAACAGGAAAAAAATTACAGATGTTAGTTTTTTTAAAACCAAATATGTTTAATGTATGTTTATCTCCAGGTGATTTCAGGACTTATAGAATAGGTTATCTTACCCACTTCCAGGCTTTTAGGCAGAACTGCAAACTATCTGTTCAGATAGATAGTTATTCCCTTCAATAATTCTAAAAAAGAGAAATCATTTTCTCTTTTCTTTTGGTTTTATAAATTTACACTTTTATAAAATTCTTTCTTATATCTTACCTGGCTGTTTTCTGTAGAAATTTAAGCTCAAGTCTTCGTAAAACGTAAGTTTAACTTCATTGATTTCATCCATCTGACTTCCTTTCTTTATCTTAAATGATTTTATTTCTCTGAAACTTTCTGAAAAGAAAGTTTTAAAAGGGAAAGGGCATTTTTCTCATCACTTTGTTATAAGCATAACTATGAAATTGCAATATATCACACTGTATATATTATAAAACAGAATTTTTCCTTGGGCCAGATGTAGCAAGTAAACGACCCAGAGGGGTATTATAATGAATAGAACATTCTGCCCTGTAGTAAAATTTTTATAAGTATGTGAGAAATACAGATTTAAACATGTAACAGTAATCAAGAGAATGGACTTTTCAGTCAATATTTTGCTAAGTTGTGAGGTAATGATTCACCTCTTAAACTTTCAGTCTTGGGGAAAGATAACATATACATATGAAAAATTATAAATTAGCAGTATTTGACTGTGCACAGAATTGTGTGTTATGGTATATGAGAGACCTTCACAGAGGAAAGGATTAGGGTGGGCTTGAGTAATCAGGAAAGGAATCATGCCACCCATGAGGGTTTAGATCTAAAAGAAGGACTTGAAGATTTGCCTGAGGAGAAGAGAGGAAGATATCACAGAGAAGGAAAATTCCTGAGTGAAGACAAGGAGTTCTTGGTATAAACAAGCCGTGTGAAGATACATGGAATTTTGACTAATAACTTATGAGAAGCACAGGGTTACTTCTGGAAAAAGAAATGTTTAGAACTTTAGATGATTCCTCCCAAAACAATGCCTTTTCTGATTATTATAGGAAGAAAAATGGTGTTTTCCGAGAACAAAACACTTGACTAATTCTTTATGCTTACTTTGTTCACTTAGGGTTCCTTTCTAGCCATCTGTCTTTGCCCAGTATTAAATAGGTATTTTCTTCTAGATATAGGAATAATTATAGCATTTAGTATTATTTAATCTCTTACTATATGCTAGGAACTGTTCTGGGTGCATTTACGCTGTTAATTTCTTATAAACATTGCTATTATCTCCATTTTACACATGAAGCAAGCAAGGCACAGAGAGGATACACAAGAGGATACACATTATAGAGTTGTAATTGACAGAGCCAAGATCTGATCCAGAGCTTGTTCAGGATCATGGTTATTTAGCACCTGTGCTCTGGACTTAGTCACTTAGGCACTTTTGTTGAGCATCTACTAAGTGCTCAAAACTGGGGTGGGGGGAGGTATACAAATATCAGATATGACTCTGCCCTTAAAGAGCTTACAACCTGTTGCTAAATGATAAGGGATGGATTTATAAGTTTCAGCTGTTGAGAAGAGAGATGATTAATGAGAAGGAGGAGTCAAAGAGATCTGCATTGAGAGGAAAGGGAGGAATCCACAGAGATAGAAGACAGCATTTAGGAGGGTACAAATGAGAGTGAATATACAGAGATGGTGTGTTAGTTTCCTAGGGCTGCCGTAACAAAATGCCACCAATATTGTTGCTTAAAACTACAGAAATTTATTCTCTCACCAGTGTGGAGGTGAGAAGTCTGAAATCAAAGTGTGCTCCTTCTGAAACCTCTAAGGAAGAATTCTTCCTGGCCTCTTCCTAGCTTCTTGGAAATCCTTGGCTTTCCTTGGCTTGCAGCTGCACCATTCCAGTCAGTCTGTGCCTTCACGTGACATAACCTTCTTTTCTGGACCTCTGTGTGTCGTCCTCTCCTCTTTTTATAAGGACCCCCCCAGTCATTGGCTTTACAGCCTGCCCTAATCCAGTATGGCCTCGTCTTAATTTAACTAATTACATCTGCAAAGACCCTATTTCCAAATGAGGTCACGTTCCGAGGTGGACACGAATGGGGTGGGGGTGGGGAGCAGCAGGTCACTAATCAACCCATTGCAGGTAGTAACAAGCACAGAGTTTTGTGGAATGGTGCAGGTACCATGCTCTTTGAGAAAAGGGAGTCAATGGATCTTTGGATGGGGGAAATGTGAGTTGTGCTTTAAGCCATAGGAGCTTGAAATGACATTTTTGCACATGTTTCAGTGATAACATGGAACAGCTTTATTTCCTTGGAAGTATCATCCATTTCTAGGTACTGTAAAGCAGGAGGTGATTGCCATGTGAGAAATTAAGCAGGATGTTCCTCTGTTGAAATGTACTTTCTTTTCTTTAATGAGTTTATAACCTGCCACTGTTTTCTGTGCTCTTCTGCATCTGCCTCCTGTTCCTCATGTTTAGCATAGTCGTAAAACAGCAAATATTTGAGCGTCTGTAATGTACCTCGCACTGGTCTGAGTCTTTATATTTAACCTTTATAGCAACTTGATGAAATCTGTCTTATGACCTTTTTATAGGTGAGGAAAGTGAGGTGATTTTTGTTTCAACATTGCATTTTAATGAAAATAAAATATTCTAGGAATATTTTCCCTCATAACTAGTAATGCAAATTTTAGTTAAAATGTAACCTCATGCTGTTGTGCTACCAAGACAATAATCCGATGAATAGTTGCCTCTTATATTAAATAAGTTCTCACATGCTCAGAAATGGGATGGTTTCTTTGAGTTTTATTGCAAGATAAGACAAAATTCAATTTCATAAAATGCTAGAGTTTAAAAATATATATTGTAGAATCAAGGATATCTGACACATCTAATTTTTCAATTCATGCATTTCTTTTGGTGACATAAATTTACTGGGAGCCTGAACTGCTGGCTCTTACATCCATATATATTTAGAAAGTGTTACCTTTTGAACAGCTATTTAAAGCTTCTATTTCTCAAATTCCTATGTGAGGAATTTTAGAGGTGTGACTAAGAACATGAATACTGAAGTTAGTTACCTCACTTCCCACCTTAGCTTGTTACATGAATGTGCGAAAGTTGCTTAAACTCTCTGAGACTCAGTATCTTCATCTGTAAATGCAAATAAGGATAATTAGCATATGGTACTATTTTGAACATTAAATAAAATTGTATGTATTTTCCTATAACAGAGTAAGTGCTAAATTTATTAACCAAAATTCAGTAACTAATAAAGAACACACATTTACTTCATTATTTATGAAATTATTGTTACTGTCTCTTTTCAAATACTTGAGTTTATTGCTTCAATTTCAGGAGTTGGTAGATATATTTTAGTTTACCTTCATTCAAGTCACAAAATTAAATGTAAAACTCAAGCTTCAAATGGAGACACTCTAGTGTAAAGAAATATGAAAAATTTAATTCATATGATTGTTAAATTGCTTATAATATATGAATAATTGTTTTTCTGGATTGCTAGTTAAGCTTTTAAAATAGTGTATGTTATAGTTTGATGCACTCAAGTGATTTGGCATTTCTAAAATTCTTTGAAAAGATGTCAATATTATTTCTAGACTGGAATAATCTTTATTTTAGGCAGTTTTTAAAGTCTTGCAGAGCTATTAGCTGACAATTATCCTATGATTTCCTAAATTCCAAGATAATTTATTGTCTTTTGATGTGTGTAATGCTTATTCATAATTTTTAAAAATAAGGTTTAACCACTTTTATAAATAGTAATTTTTATATATAAATGGATCTCATCTGTTGCAGAATATCAAACTATTATGTACAAATGTACATCCTCTTTCCATTTCAAAATTTTCTTCTGTTTACCACAAATCTGAATATTATAAATAAAACAATATTATTTATGCTTTCTATGCCTTTGCAGAAAGGTGACTAATTCACAATTGGATGCCTTAGGTACCACCTCTCCCAAGATGACTTATTTCCTAAATGATTGATTTAGTTCTCAGAAACCAGAGGAAGTAAAACTCTATTAGGGGATTTATTTTTATTTCTCTCATAAAGCAAGATAAAACTTATGGACATATCTTGGTTCAAAAAGCTCAAGGCATTTACAGATGCGAAAAATCAATAGGGATAAGTATTCATTTAAATATTTATTTGGCTAATGATTTTTAAATTCTATCAGGGTTTGGGCTTATAGTTATAAAATTATCTACTTCTACATAATCAAAGTAATAGCTCAGTTTAGACTATGAAGATGTCGTCCATTCTCATATGTTACCAAGTGTTATTTCAACTTGACATCTCATAGGAAAAAGACTGAGTAAATTATTTTTTAAAGATTAATATAGAAAAATCAGTTGCTTTAATCTCATTTTATTTTTAAAAATTTTTCAGATTATAGACATTATAATTTATTTTTCATATTTGTTTAGATTTGTTCAGTGATGTAAGTATTGACTTACATTTTAAGCCAACGTATATTTTAAATGAATAAAATCCTAACTATAAATGGTTAGATTTTAAGTTGTTTATTTAAACATTTGATATATTATATTTTATTATAATAAAAAAATTGATTATTTAAAAAATAAATCTGCTAACTTCTGCTTTCTAAGGGGTGGTGTAGTCAGTCATTTCAGTGGAGGCATAAAATCACTATACATTTCCTTTATTCCTGCAAATATTCATAAGAAGTGAAAGAGTGAGCACAACTTATTAATATGACTTCAGATGTACAAAGGATATTGGTCTGCTGAATTGGGTCCAGTGGCTGGCAATAGCTGAATTATTCTGTGTGAGAAGATAAGAGATTTTTTTTTTTCTTCTGCCAGGGTGGGCACACAGAAAAGCAGATAGGGGAAGGGGAGAAAATAGACAGTAGAAAGGAGGCTGAGTCACAGGATGGGGTGCGTGAAGGGCTCTTAGGAATAAGAATCTAACATTGAATTTTAAATTTTTTGGCACTTTAAAGTATAATTTCTCCCTCTCTTCAAGCTTTTATTAAAATCTGCAGCACCAAAGGTCGTGTGTGTGTGTGTGTGTGCGCGCGCGCGTGTGTGTGTGTGCACGTGTGTGTGTGTGTGTGTGTGTGTGCGCGCGCGCGTGCGCGTGTGTTTCAATCCAGGAGAAGGGCTAGAGGTGAAGTCATAGTTACTATTTAAATTTAACATTAATTTCCTCAATCATTTTTAGTAATTAGAATTAAAATATTCTTATCATGTTTTATCTCTTAACTTTTGAAATAAGCCTTGATTGTACAGTACTCCCAAATAGAACACTGTGATCTTATACCATTTTCAAATGACACGAGGGTCATTTTAAGTCTCCAAGGAATGCATGACAATGGCAATGTTCCTGTAGCTGGTGATCAGCACCCTATATAGTGGTGTGTGTCAAAGCCCAGGGTGGTGTTAACAGCTCTGAGTGCACATTTACACAACGCCATAATGACAGGAAAACACAAACCATTGGCAATTCACAGACTGAGTTTATGTCACCCACTGGTATATGGTGTGTGGTATTATTACCCTGTGTCACAGAATACAGAAGTCAGGCGTCATTTGCATATAGTGGCTATGCAACCATCTGACACCCCGTCAAGCATTAGAAAAGAAGATTTCAAGTAATATTAATGGTAATACTGGGTTGCACAAACTCTTTTTTTGTTTGGTTTTTAAAGTCTTAACCAACAATTGTAATCTCTTGACATTGGGGCTTAGTTGAAGTGAGGTCAACATGTGTCCTTCATATAATATGGTACAGAGCTCATCTCAATTGCTACAGTGTAGTGAAGTTATAATGGGATTATTCTTTCTCATGCAGAATCCCTGAATTTCGATTCCATTTCAAAATGCAAGTCTCAAGAGATTACAGTTAAAGACGATGTTATTGACCTAATTTCTCTGATGGCTTAAATGCATTCATGTTTTCATCTGTAGAATTTTATGCTTGTAATTGTAAGCTCATGTGACATGCCCAATATTCTAGTTCATGACAGCTCAGCTCTACCCAGTCCCATTAGATGACCTAGTGGGATGTATGAATAATTAGAAAATTAGTTATGTGAATATTGGCATGTACATATATGTGCACATATTTAAAATTGAGTAAACATAAATGCCAGCTTTAATTTACACTAAATAGAATAACTTCACAATAGGTTAGCTTTTTGCTATTAAATAAAATGTGTCACACTGTATCGTGGTTTCAGATAATTGACAATAGTTTTAGTATTTTTGTGAGAAGAGAAAACAGACAGAAATACTTTAGAATAAAAAGCCTAAGTTTACTATAATAGTTAGTATCTGTATAATCTTATAGACAGGGATTCACCCTACCTACAGTACAGTAATTTATTTCCATTTTTATTAATTAAATTCCTATATTTATGATGTCAAAGATATATTGTATTTACTATTTCTGAAACTAAAGATCTTTTTTCTTTTTATTAAGGTAACTGTGGAATTTTTGTTGATAATAAGATTGTATTAGTTTAGATCTATTTATTGTTATAATTTAGTTTTAGATATAGATGACTAGGAAAAATTATAATCTGTTAAGAGAAGCATATATATATATTGTGATGTATTAAAATGAACACTGATATTAGCTCAATAAAAATGTTTGCAAATGCTGTTACATTTGGCGTCAAATGTATACACTTCTACATTCATAAAGAGGGCTCACCATGGAAAGACCTGTGGAGAAGTGAGGTTTGTTCCCTTGTCTCCTGAGAACCATTCTTAGCACCATTCCTGATGTTCCATTATGATCTCTTCTTTCAAATATGTGAGCTGGAAAATGACATAAGTGAGCTAGATAGGTATTATTCTGAAAGAAATAGCTATTTATTATTTAGTTAATGGTATGTAAATATATTGAAGTAGACCATATTTCCATAATTCCTGGAATTTTTATTCGTTTTTTTTTTTTTTTTTGGATCAATGTAGTATTAGATGGTTGGCAAGCACATTTCTATGTGTCTATTGGAAATTGGAAAAATCTAATTTCTCACTTTCCCGCATTCCCTTGTGATTAAGAGCCACTGTGGGACACAGTTACAGATGTGAGTAGAGGTATTCTGGAAAAGATTTTACTGGTGATGCTCCTTCCTGTTCTTGTTTTTGACACTGATGTAATGTTTGGTCATTTGGGAGCCATTTTGTGAACCTGAGGGAAAGGCCCAGAGAACTGGGAATCAGCCCCAGCAGCCACTTCCCTCTGTCTGTGTGGTCCAATAGCATAGTCACCAGCCACATCTGGCTAACGAGCACTTGAAGTGTGGCTAGTTAGAAGTGAGACGTCCTGGAGATATAAAATGCATACCAAATATTAAAGACTTAGTGTGGAAAAAAGGAAGAAAATTATTTCATATTTTAAATACTGATTGCATGTTGAAATGCTGATATGTTGAATATATTGGGTTAAATAAAATACAGTATTAAAATCAACTTTACCTTTTAATGTAGCCACTAGAATATTTTCTATATATGGCCTGCACTTATTTTTCACATTGTATTTCTATTGTATAGCACTTCTCTAGCTTCTTTTTTACATGAAGGAGATACATTTAGGCCAATAACGTTTGGGCTGACAGTTACTTACGGCTGAAAGCTTTCCTTAATGCTACAAAATGCCATTTTCCAATCACTGAATAAGAGGATTGTGGAGGTCGTTGACTCTTTCCTATACAAGTATAGATGTAGTTTTGATTAAACCTCGTACAGGCTTTACCTCTTTTGTGCTCAACCAATACTGGTTATTACTTTTAAACAAATATATATTTTTAAACAGTGAAATGAGACAGACCTGAATACACATCCAAACTCAACTCCTTATTTTCCTTGGACATTGAGCAAGCTATTCAACCTTCCTAAGTTTCAGTTTCCCTAGTTTTAAAACAAATAAGGTAATGCCTGACTTGTGTGATTGTGTAGGAATTAAGGGATGCAATGGTATATAGTTGTCTGGTACATAGTTTTTCTTAAAATGTAGTAGCTCTTTTTATAAAAGATAAATCTCAGGGTCTCTAGCATCATTTGAGTCAGTAAAGGAGTGGGAGGAGAGGAAGTTGTTAAGAAAAAGTGTAGTTGGTTGTTGTATAGAGTGGTAAAAGCCCAATGTAAAGGCCCAGCAGGGCTCTGGGTGGGAGCCAGGGCTTGATCCTCCACCGGGCGGCAGGGGGGCCTGCCAGAAGCCCCTCTGCTACCCTGGGCTGCCACCCTTTCCATTTTCTCTTTCCAAGACCAATGAAGATTAGGATACAGGCTAAATAAATTTTGGAATAGCAGGGAAGCATCAATCAGGAATAGAAAAGCAGTGTGATGCTGAACTTAAGAAAATGAACTTGTTTGACTTAGAGAATCTGCATACTTTGATTGTTTCTTTGTTTGTTTTTCTAAAGTTTGTGCTGGCAGAATTATTTAGGAAGATAGTTTTGCCATTATCATATATATATATATGTATATATATATATATATATATATTTTTAAAAGGGAAAGAAAAGAGCAGTAAGACCACAGTAGGTAGTATTGATGCTGACATGGGAGAGATGTGAGCTTCTGGCAGGCGCTCTCTTGGAAGGGAAGGGGAATCCACGGAAATATACCCATAGTCATATAAATGCAGTTTCCTCACCCCACCACACATTCTACATGTGACCCCAAAAAACATCCAAATGGTAGCAGTAACACTGCTGAGATACATGATTTAATAAGAGAGTCAGTGATATTGCAGTCAATATTTCAAATGCGACATTCCAAGAAGAGCACAATCGGGAGAGGGAAGGGTTTAAAATGGATTACAATTTAAACAATTCCCAATGAAATGGAAGTGTTCTGGGAATAGTGCCAGGGAGTATTGTTGAATTGGTTTTAATATAAGCATTCTAAATTTAACCAGCTGGAATTATTTGCCATTTTTTTCAAAATTATATATGTGGATGTATTGTATGGATATTTAAAATACAATACTTATTCTTTTAGAAAAATCAAGCCCTGTTCTTGGTGGCTGATGTGCCAGATTAAGTATATGGAATGTTCAGAATATGGAGTCACTGAATTTTAAGATGAAATGGAATCCTAGAAGTCAATGAGTACAGTTCTGTTTCTCACTCGTAGGGAAATGAATCTGAGGAAACTGAGGCTTATAATCAGGAAGCAAGTAGCTGAGAAAGAGTGGAACCGAGTTTTGCTCGTGCCCAAGTGAGAGTCTCTTTTCAGGACACCCGGCTGCCTTCCCAATAATCGCTGTCACAGGCTGCCACGGGCCTGCTCCCTCCACAGAGAAGCCCTTCTGTTAACTTTACTGGGTAACGGATGTGCCTTTAAAAGGGGCCTAGGAGTAAAGGCTTAATCTAAAGTAGTGGTAACCATGGAAGATACCAAAGCATTGTCACAGGCTGGAGAAGTTGCTTGGCATTATCTACGGCATAGGGGTTGTCTCTATGGAAATACATTGCAGGCTGTACAAGTGTCAAGTCCGCTGCCTGTGCTGTCTCGGTGAAAGTCTGATTGATGTTGAACAGACAAAAATAGTCCATTACCAAGGCTCTTGAGAGTTGTCTCCTCACAGTGGCTGAAGAATAATAATAATAACAATAGCAATAAAAAGTTACTACCCTGTAAGGGAAAATGCATTTGTATAGGCAATTGGTTTCTTAGGCCAAACTAAGATGACTGCCACAGTGTTTTTTCCAGCCCGGGCCCTGGCAAGCTGGCCTTCAGGGGAGGCGTGAGTCAGCACACTTATGTAACCAAGGTGTTATCTCCTATGTGAACCCATGTGATCACGGTTTCACTTGGCATGTTGCCACTATTGTTCTGAGCCATATATAAGCGCTTGCCATATTCTTGCTGCCCCAGTACATCCCCCCACCTCTTCCAATTTCTTTCTGAGGGAACTTTGGTAGTTTTTGTTAATTGAAGAATTTGTCCTTTTCATTGAAGTTGTCAAATTTATAGGTATAAATTTGTTTATAATGTTCCCTTGTGATCCTTTTACTAGCTATAGAAACCGTAGTGATATCATCAGTCTCATTCTTGATACTGGTTTGTGTATTCTCTTTTTTTCCTCCCCATATGCCAAGTTAGAGTTTTATCAATTTTATTAGTCATATCAAAGAATCAGCTTTTGCTTTCATTAATTTTCTCTGCTGATGTTATCATTTATTTTTTATTGGTTTCTGCTCTCTTTTTTATTTCCTTCTACTTCCTTTGCATTACATTTTTTCTTCTGTTTCTAGGTCTTTAAGGTGAAGCTGAGTTCATTAATTCAAGACCATTCTTTTTTTCTAATACAGCATTTAGTGCTGAAAACTTTCCCCAACTACTGCTTTATTGACATCTCACAAATTTCATTTTCAACTTTCCACTTAGGTATTTTCAAACATTTAAATTCCTTAGGTATTTGACAGCACAGAAATATCTTGAATATGTCTAAAACTTTACACTTTCCAGGATTTAAAAAATGACCTCATTTTATTCTCAGAATAAGCTAAAAGTGCCACTTACATTCCCGGTTGAACAGTCAGCCAGCAAATATTTGTTGAATGCCGTACTTTGTGCCAGGTACTGGGGATGTGGTAGCAACAAAACAATGTTCCCTCTGTCAAGGAGTTTACTGATTTTTTTAGTGAAATACGCATTTTTAAAATGAAGTGCAAAGACACCATGAAGTTAAGTGTCTTACTGAGGATCATACAGCTATGCATGCTAAACTCTTAGTCTCTTAATGTCAGGGTCACTTGCCTATACCATAGTATTTCAGAATAATTTTTAAAATTAAATGTAAAATTATAAGGACATTACTAAAACATATGCACATTGTTAAAGCAGAGTCATATAGATAACCACCAACAAAGCTATAGTCTACTGTTTATTCCGCTGATGTGAAGTTTACTAATCCTCTTAGTACAGACTGCATGAGAAGAAGAAATGCAGAACATCTACCTGACTGGAAAGAGAACTATTCCACCAACACACATTCACCTTGGGCAAATAGCTTTATTTTTCTGGTTCTAAGTTTATACTTAAAAAAAATGAGTTAGATCAAATGCTTTAATTTACATTTCTTCTGACTTTTAGAAACTAAAATTTTAAATTTTAAACATTTATTAAGAATTCACTGTGGTGTTCTACTGGTGATTCAAAAATAAAGTAACACACAATACTTGTACTAAAAGAATCTAGCTATGGAGGTGAGACACATACACATGAAATATTTTCAAATGCCAAGATGGGCCATACATACAATAATGCTCTGGAACAACTGGGAATAATTTTGCACCCAAGGAGACATTTGACAATGTCTGGAGACACTTTTGGTGATGTCTACTGGAGGGTGACTCCTATTGATACCCAGTGGTTAGAGGGCAAGAATGTTATTAACCATCCTGCAATGCACAGGACAACCCCCTACACAAAATATTACCTTGACCCAAATGGCAACAAGGTTGAGATTGAGAAACGCTGCTCTAAAAATTCAGAGGAAAAATCACTGTGGAAAGGAAAGGTTAGAAATGTTTTGTTGAGGAACTCTGTTTTTCCAGGAGCCTTGAGCATGGTTACATCTGGAGAACCACGACACAAACTATGGAGAAGGGAATCAGCGTTGTTTATGTGGGGAACAATGAGAAACCCACTGCAGTAGGAGTGGAGGGCTCACATATCAGGTAGGGACTTAGATCGGTGCTGTATTGTGGAGAACCTCAAATGCCAGGAGGAGGACTTCTTACTTTATTTATTAGACAATGGGGAGCCATTCAATGGGTGTACTTCAGAGTAAGCACTGTTTAGTTAGATTAGTTGGTCAGTGGTATGAAGATCTATAGTAGTGGAAAGGCTGGAAGACAATCAGGTTATTATAACAATCCAACTTTGAGGTATTGAGTATTAACTCAAGCAGAACTTTACTTGACCATGATGCTTTACCACATATCCTTGTCTAAACGCAATTATGGATTAGAGTAAAGCCACCCAGCAGCGGTAGCACCAAATCATGTGTCACACAAGTGCATAAACAATGAGTTCTAGTTTATAAATGATGTGGATTAGTTGTCATGCATCTTTGCTCATGTGTTTACCTCAACTGTGTTTGATATGTTTTTAAAAATTATGATTTTATTTTACAAACTGAAGCAATGAAAAATTCTCATTTGCAAACACGTTGGCTTTTATCACTTTAATGTTGGGTCCTTTTTGTCCCTGGTTCCTATGTCCTCTTTAGAGAAATGTTCCTTAAATGCTGGGTTTCATGAATCACAGTGACAAGTATATTGCTTTGTAAGTTTGTCACCATGTTTGTTTCTACTCGCTCAGCAAAAATAAGCAACCACCAAAAAGTTTACTCCTCAAATTTTCAGTGGGAGGTGAGGTGAAAGTACTGAAAAGTTTCTTTAAGGCTTGTAAGTTTTATTATTGACTTTATATCAGTAAAGTCAGTACAAGCAACAATTTTTCCTCCTTCATTCTCTTATTTCCCATGGGTCTGCTTGAATAACTAACCTTAGTTATGTCACTGTAATTAATGTATTCAAACTTATATTTGGACCAGAGAGTTGATTCTTTGAAGTCTAGAAAAAATAGTCTTGTGACCATGACTGCAAAAGTAAATTCTTCTTCCCTGTTGTCATAATTACCTTGCTATAGCCTGTTTGTAGTAGAATCTCAATAGATATCAAAGGTGTGAATTGTCAACCTAAATAAAAATCAGAGAGAGGCTCTCTAAAAGAAAAGATATTTATTTGGAAATAGAGCATTGCAATGGAAATATGCATGCCATAGTTAACTATGTGTGTATTCAGGGAGGTAAAGAAAGACAAAGGTTTTTAAAGAAAAAAAATGAGAGGGATTACATAATTGTTTTGAGATAATTATCTTTCCTTACAAAGATCAGTAACAAGGGTGATGCCAGTCTGAGGTTGGACATACAGGTGCAGGGCAAAAGTCCTAGCAGAAGTATTTTTTGTGTAAGGTTGAGATGGCCTTTATGCAAGGTTGTGGTACAGTCTCTTTTGTTCTCTGGCATGTAAGCATGAAAACCCTCTCTCTCTTCAAGTCTTTCCTTGCTCTATTTTTCAGAATTTTCTTAACATTAGTGAATCCATTTTGATTCTGACACCTTTCACAGAATAAACAAATGAATTCATGAAAGGTACTCAGTATAGCATGGCAAAGATACTGGAATCGATTTCTGACTTTGTCAATTATTAGATTTTAGGAAAAGTAGAATTTTTTTAAGTGGAAAGAAAAAGTAAATTTTTTTTTCTTGGTATCAGAAAAGACTTTCCAGGAAATTTTTAATTTAGGAAATCAGCTGCTTTCAAACACTAGTTATTTTGGAGATATTCATGACTGATTTAGATATGAGTTTAAATCACAGAGAAGAAAATTGATAATAACTGACTTAGTCATTTGAATTAAACCTTTCTTTTAGGATGAATATGCCTTTTGGAAAATTAAATAAACTATAAGTTAATTTTTCTATGAAGAAAGTACAGTAGTCTCCCTTATCCATAGTTCCTCTTTCTGCAAGTCAACCTGTAGTCAACCAAGGCCCAAGGCCCAAAAATGTTATATAAAACATTCCAGAAAAAAGGAATTCATAAATTTTAAATTGTGCTCTCTTCTGAGGAGTGTGATGCTGTCCTGTTCCATCCTACCTGGGACCTGAGTCCTCCCTTTGTCCAGCGTCTCTATCTGTCTATGCTCCCTGCCCAATGGTCACTTAGTGGCCGTCTTGGTTACTAAATCGACTATGGCAGTATCTCAGTGCTTGTGTTCGAGTCACCCTTATTTTATTAAATAATGGCCCCAAAGTACAGGAGTGGTTATGCTGGCAATTTGGAGATGCCAAAGAGAAGCCACAAAATACCTCCTTGAAGTAAAAAGGTGAAAGTTATTGACTTAATAAGGAAATAAAAAAAATGGTATGTGGAGGCTACTGAGATCTAATGTAAGAACAAATCTTATATCTATGAAATTGTGTAGAAGGAAAAAGAAATTCATGCTAGTTTTGCTGTTATATCAAACTTTATCATAGGTTTGTATGTATAGGAAAAAACATATTATATATAGGGTTTGGTACTATCAGTGGTTTGAGGCATCCACTGGGATTCTTAGAACGTATTCCCCATGAATAAAGAGGGACTGCTTTCTTGAAATGATTTATGTAACTACTTGATGTACTTGACCTGTAAACTAGTTCAAGTAAAACTGACTTCCAATGATCATTCTGCCAAGAACAAGATCCAATCCATTTTGTTCTATCCAGATCATTCTATTGATGTGATCACAATCTTTCTCTATGGTAAGTGATGTACTTAGAAGTGAGAAGATACTCTTTTATCAACAACCTTAGGAAATAGAGGAGAAGACACAAGTGTCAATACATATGTGCAGTGAAACATCACCATTAGAGCTAGCTCATTTGATGTGCTTTACATAATATTTCATTATTTGGTTTCCATGTGTATGGAATGCTCTAAATTACTCTGAAGCTTACCCACAAAAGAAGTAAGCTGAATGGGCAGAAAATTTCCTTAGCAACAAAAAGTACTTGAGGTGAAAACACAGAATGCACTTGTTTATGATCACTCATTACAGCATTAAAGTTGCTTAGGAGTTGGGTGCCTGTCATCGAGGCAAAAATTTCCTTAGATTATTGCTGCAGGTAACTAGAAAGGCTTGGAGCCACCCTTGGGTAGGACGATACCACCACCTTTGATCATGTACGACCATTTTTTAGGGCTACTCCTTGGTAGAGATTGCTTGCCTCCCATCCATCAGTGTCCCTCATGCCCACAGCCTGCTTCCTAGGGGCAGCTTGGGTGCCTGGCTCATAGCAATTAGTCTTCTGTCCTGCCACCATAGGCCTTGGCTTGAGGAGATGCCACCTTATTTTAAAGATTATACTGCAGACTTCTGATAAGCTACCTCAAAACTTCTAAAATGGAGGAAAGTTTTAAATCAAAATATTGGCTTTTTAAATTATCTAACGCATCTATTTTGTATTATGGTCCACCATGCAGAACTGATTTGGGAGGCACAGTTGTAATTAGACCACAGTGGAGATTATTCAGGTTGGTTTGATCATTTCTGAGCTGGAATACAAGACTTGAATTGAAGGTGTTTTCCCTTGGAAGTCAGCCTAGAATGATTTTGTTTCTCTTAGACACACAGAGACTCAAAGTTTTCACATTAGGAACAGCTCCTATGTCACATAGGAATGTCATAATTAATCTTGGGGGTATCCTTTTTGTTTAAGAACTCTTTTTTGTTTTAATCTTTTTGTTTAAGAAATTTCATTGACAAAAGACTTTTTTTGTTATATAAAAGTAGGCCTTGTAACTTAGGCTGGAGTGGAGAACAGCATAAATGTGAGATAAATTATGCAGTACGATTAAGTAAGAGAAGTTGGGGATGCTGATACGGTATCTGGAGGAGGTGATAAGTTGAAGGGGCCTAGAGGTGGGAAACAAAGAATTGACAGGTATTGGGATAGATGTGAGATTAGGACCCAACAAATTTTACTAGAATAGGGCCAAAGAAGACAAGTGAATGATGAGAAATTCCCTGTAGTGGTGATAACTAGGCAATATTGAAAGAAAAATGATGCCTAAATATTCCTTTTAAAGTTGTTCCGTATTTGGTTCTGTGCTGTAATTTCTCCATACCTTTAGTGAAAACAGATACAATTAAGATGAGTCAATGATGTTCTGGGACATGCAGGAGGAGATGCTCTATCTTCCTTTGAGCTATGTAGAGAGGACAGGAGCTACAGTGTGCAAGACAGTGGGATTGAGACCTAAACCAGGGCTCAAAATTTGGAACTGGAATCAATAGGCTAAGGGATATTGTAGATTTCCCGGCCTAGAATACAAAGGGGAACCCTTGTTATTTTATATAGATATGAAAGGGAAGGAAGACTCTGGAAGACTGGAAGATATGGGGAAACTTGCTTACATTAGGCTTAAGTGGAGAGGAGTCAAAGGAAAGGGAAAAGATGAGGAATAGAGTTCCAAATTCATGACATTTTGGTCTTTTCTCTTACCTCCTTAAATATATCATATGGGTTAAGTCAGGTTAAAATGAAGCCAGGTACAACCTGGAGGAGAAAAGAAAACATAAAAAAGCAGCAAGCATTTTGAGTACAAAGTGGTGCTAGTTAACAACGCCATGGGTCTATTTGTGTACTTGGTCCCCATCAAACGGTTCATATAACAATTCAGGCTTTTATTTAGCACCATCTGGCAAAGCCACATCTTCTCTCTCAAGGCCCGGGGCCTCTCTCAGTCTAGTTTTACTGCTCCCTACGGACATCCCTGAGTGGAACAGACTTGGCAAAAATGATATTCTTGACATTCTTCTAAGGATAGACATGAAGGCTTAGAGATGAAACCACATATAAGAGATCATCAACCAGTAGTCCAGAGGGAAGGAACATCCTTAGGGGAATGGGAAGTGCAGATGGTTTCTGGACCAACGTCCTTTATATTTCTAAAAAATGTGTATACACTAGGGTAAGATTTGGGAAGTCAGTTTTAAATGTGCATTATCCATTTAAGTATCTTTATTGATGTGTCAGTTAATGAGACTCAGTTTTTAGAAAGACCCCACAATACGAACATCAACCTTTACAAGATAATAAAAGTTATTCTGGAAGGAAAACAAACCTGAATCTTTATGTAGGTTGTGGAAAATTTACCCCCCTAGGTTTTAGTTTCCTCATTTGTGAAATAAAGAGATAAGAATAAATGATTTTTTTAATGCTTCCAACTCAAAGATTTTATGATTTGATAATGTTAATCATACAGAATGTATTAACATCAAGTGCTAATTAAATTCAAGGCACTTTACAGAATCTTGTGATACAAGGTGTTAAGACTGATCTTTGTCTTCAAGTATCATAAAAGTAATTGGAAAACAGGTTATAGGGGTAAACTGAAAATCCCATTCCACAAACTTGTAGTTGTATAAAAACTAAGGTGAATTTTTGTTTTCTAACAAGTAACTTAATGTAGTGTGAAAAATTTGATCTTGTTACTATAGGGTATTTCCTGCCCTTCTCCAGAGTTGTGCCACACACAGTTCTCAGGGCTTGCATGATGCCACGGTAGGGTGGACTCTGGATGAAAGAGGCGGCCTTGCAAAAATAACAGGAAATTACCTAGTCCCACAATTTCCCCAGTAACAGTTAAAGATCAATTCTACCAGTTCTCTCACTAACAGGCACCCTTAAGAAGTTCTGTTTTGCACAACTTCTGAAAGGAGCTGAAAGGATGGAAGAGAGATGTAAATCTCTCTCTTTCAAAGTTGTTTTTTGAGAATCTGCTTTAACAGAGTTCCTGAATAAACAACAGGAGAACAAACTCCAAGCCTCAACCATATCCCACCGTATCTGGACGACAGAGTCACATCTGTGATAATCCCTCCTCCAAGGAAAGGCAGGGAACCAAGTCTTGGACTTTGACATCCTGCTGCTGCTTTTGTTATCTTAATCCCCCTTAAAATCAGGGAGCCACTTGGCCTTGCTGCTGGCACCCCCTTCTCTTTGGACTGCCATGCCATCTCCTGCTGTCTCCCCTGCTTTCACTCTCTCTTTCGCTCTCTCATTTTCTCTATCCTTCTGAGAATATAAAATAAACTTTTTAAACTTTTATATCTTAATCTCAGCATGAGAAATCTTTGTCCACTCACTCCGTGAGCACCTACCAGGCTTTCCACCCTAACACTGGTATGCATTTATCAATTCACATATGTTAATGTGCAGGGTCTCAGTCTGAATGGCCTCCTCAGATCCCAGACTACTGGGGATACAGACAGACTGCTGTATCCTTGCCTTGTTTGGGACATGGGAAATGTCTTCAAGTCTGCCCTTGTCCACCTGTGACACCTGCCACACTGGTAACATTGTTAGGGTCCCTGAGGTCTTGCCATGTGGCTAAAGGGACTTGTGTACTCTGAAGAATTACAGATATTGCCTCTTTCCTTTCCCAGGATATAGCCTTAGTCTGAAGTGAATCATTTTCCCTTCCTGTTTCTTCAAAGCTACTCTGTTTTTGTTTGTAAGTTCTCCATTGGGTTTTGGTTTTTAAAATACCAAAATAAGAAAGACTTTCAAGCTACTTCTTCTTGATCTACCTCCCCTGAAACCCTAAACCACAGAGGCTGCTGGTTTCTTCAAATAAAGAGAAGAAAAAGGGAAAAATACATCAAGAACAAAGTTAATATCTCAAATAACTTGATTTGATTAATGGTTAAGAATAATAGAAAGCATAAGAGAATGGACATTTTTTACTGGATGTGTATTTTTTTTTGTTGTTATAAGTGAATTTTAATGCTGCATAATTATAATGTGTTGAATTTTGCAAGGCCTCCATAGGAGGCCACTTCAAGAACCCGAGAGAGCCGAAGAATTGTCTGCCTCTTCTGAGAAGGGCTAGAGGACGTCAATCTTTTCTGCTCTACAAACTAACAGAAAATTTAGGGTATTCTTTCTAGAGAGGAACTCGATGAGAGTTCCAAGCAAGGGTGGGTGGCTTATGGAATGGAAAAGGTAAAAATCTTCCCTGTTGTTGTTGGGTAAAAAACAGGAGGGGAAAGAGGAGGAGCAGGCAGAGAATCACACAAGGGAAACAACCTCTGGGCAGTGGTGCTCCCATCTTAGGCCACACTGCCACTAGCTCCTGAAATGTGGGTTCTGACATGGGCTTCTAGGGTCTGTGGGGCCTGGAGAGAGCTTGCAATCTTTAAGTGTGAGGTTTCCCTTACGACCCGGTGAGTGAGTATGTTTGAATTTTGGAAAGGAGATTGGTGAGGAATGACTAGAGGTATGGTACCTTGCCAAAAGATACGAGAGTTTTTCTCAAGGCACAGAAAATCAGAACTTGGGTTTTTATGCGGAGGTAGCTGTCCAGATAAAACACAGGGCAGGCTGAAATCAGAGGGAGCATCAAGGTAGCCCAGTACCCAGAAAGATGACCAGCACAAAAGCTCCAGAGTGAATATTCTCCAAAGGAGGCTTATGGCATCTGGAATAGACAGGGTTAGTGAGTGAGGATAAGAACCAAGGGCCTGTATGCCCAGAAATTAATCTAGCCAAACCAGTCTGTGGTTAGACCAAATTATGTTATGATTAAAAAATGTGCACTGTAAATAAAATTGTTTCTGTGATTTTTTTTTTTAATTTTGTTTTCCTTTTAGCAGATACTCATTTGAAGATACTAGTCTTTCTTAGGAGAGACCCCTTGGAAAATTCCAGGTTATCTCAACTAAGCTATGGGATAAAAAATTTCTCCTTTTTCCTTCTACTTAAACTTGGAGAACGAAAGGGAGCTGAGTGTCTTCAGGGTCAGTGTGGGGGTCGAAGCTGCCCAGTAAACCAGTGGTAGGAAGACATGGTAGAGTTAAGGCCACACTTGAGGTGTTCCTGAACTAAAGACAGGGTATGCTAAATGCTGAACATGCTGTTGTTAAACTGAGCCCTGTAGAGTGTCTTAGGAGAAAGAAATAGCTGTGGTTGGGTTTTCTGGGAAAGATATCATGAAATAGTTTTGATTTGAGCTAGACTTTGAAATATAAGTAAGGACTGAGAAATGTACTTAGGTATGCATATACCTCATCTATACGTATTAGTTTCAACACTCAAGACACTAAACACAGCATATTCCAGCCTTGAAAAGTCATGTTTTCAGTTTCTGGATTCTCAGGCTTGGCTGTATGTGAGTGAGGAAGGAGGGCAAGTTACTTTCAAAGTTACCACCGTAAAATAAGTTGATAGTGGATTAAATGAAGATATATGGAATATTCTACAGAAACTAATTTTTAGGAAATCTGAAAACCTGGATGAATCATGGTTTTAATATCTCCTTAGATAAGTTATGAGATGGAAGATAAATATTAGCAGGCAGCAAATTACTGTGCTTTAGCCTATGGTTAAGAGAACTCTGACCTTGTCTTTCATAGCTTTATGAGCACGGGGGCAAAGTAAGAAGATCATTTGATTAGTTTCGTATGCATATGTATATTTCTGCAGGATTTTAACTGGGAGATTGATCACTGAACTATAGATCTAATAACTTTTAGATGCTTCGTTTAAGGAAAGAGGCTTTCACTTCAGAAAGACTGGCTTCTACATCTTATTATGTTACTAATTAGCACTGTGACCTTGAGCAAAATACTTAATCTCTCTTAGTATTTCCTCATTTTGAGAGTTAGATTATGTTGGGGTCCCTGATTATTTCTCTGAGTAGGAGCCATCCCTTCCCCTGGTCTCCCCCAAAGCTTTCAGTCTGATAAAAATGTCTGTTACTTTGGTTCTGAAGAGGGCTAACAAAGAACTGTTATTTAATTTCATAACTTTACCTAACTTGTAGTGCAAAAGTCTAACCCTTCCATCTATGTCAAAGTCTCTGGGGTTAGAAGAATTTGTGAAATAATAACACTGAGAAATTTGAGAGAGTGTCAAAGTGATTGTTATTAATAAAATTCCTGAACAGAATTAAGAAGGAGTCACCATTGACTTCTCCTTTGAGAGGAATCCTAGAGAATGACAGGAAATGGGCATTTGTTGTCCAAAAGTGCTCACTGGCTCTTCAACCACTCACATTCCAACCATGCTTACTTTTCAGGCCTGGAGCCTATTTACTCTGGACCAGGGACTTCAGCTAACTTTTTCTTCTTAGAAAATTTTATAATTGGCTCATATCTGGAGATGAAATAGTTATAGCCCCCAATATCTTCATTTCCTGCTTTTCTGAAACTGAAACCCTTTTCATTTTAGGTTTTTTAAAACAATCCCTTGGAGAAAAGACCAGGCTAGAAATCTCTTATGTCACCATAGACATGGCTTGTGTTGCCTGCAGTTCCTCTTTCCTTGGCTAAATGTTCTGTAGCTCCTTCTTTAGACAGTTCTGGATCATAGGCCTGGCATAGTCGGGCTGATGTCAGAATAGTTTTTCCTGCTCTCCCTCTCCCTAATAAAGGTTCCACCTATTGGCTTCTGCTAGTCTAAGTTAGTCAGTGTTCAAGTTCTCTTCTAATGTTAAACTGTTAAGATTCTATATGAAGACTTAGAAATATTAATGCCCCTCCTCCTTTTTTTATAATTAAAGTCTAAATTTATGAGCTAGAATAGGAATACAAAATGCTATAATAAGGGGAATAAGAAATAACTCCTCTCATAAAGAGTTGAAGCTCTCTTTGGTCGACATGAAGCATCAATGATTTATGTTTCTATATGTGAGTTTTCCCATCAGCACAGAACTTAGTATGAGTCCCAACATTTGTGAATTGGGGCAGGGCTTATCATCCTGCTTCCATCCCATCTTTCTCCTTCAGGCATGTTGCAAATGTCTTTATATAACATACGGATACTTGCATACATGATAAGTTAGTGTTTGTGTTATGCATAAAAGTTTGCTGGGCAAGTTTTAATTTTTTATTTATGTTTTAATTACTATAGGTATATAATAGTTGCATATGTTTATGGGCTATTGAGTAACAAGGAAGTTCTAGGGTTTTATACAAGGTGGGATTTGGGAATTTTTACTATATGTTTCCATTTTAGGAACACTTAAAAATTCACTGATTAATAATATTTTGATATAGACACATAATCTAAAGTTTTTTTTAAATAAAAGTGACATTTTGTCACATTCTTATATTTTTCTACCTAGCTTTAAAAAGCATGCAGGTTAGTTCTGAGAAAAAGATGCTATCCTTCTTACTATCTTTGCCCCATTTGACCCCAAGCCTCTGAAATTATTGATCCCTCAACATAATGAGAATTCATAACCCTGATTATATTTACAACAATTGAAGTCACATGGTCATTCCAGAATTATTACATATTTATAGTGTACAGATTACATGATATTTATAGTTTTAATTTAATAGCAAACACACAGTTTCCATGCTGCAAATTGTTATTAAAATCACGGGAACCATGGAAATTAGATTTATTTGGGCTTCTGTGGCTGCCTGAATTCCACAAGATAAATGCCAGATTATTTTTTATTGCCAGACCCCATACTTACGGAAACCATGAAAAGCTTGGAATTTCCTAAATAACTGTCACAAAGATACAGTTCAATTTAGACTCTAAAAATGCATTATTATGCAGTTTCCTCCCCCCTCCCCAAACACTATGTCTTCCTTTCCCTCCAATCCCCAGTACTTCTACCGTGCTACTAATATCTTATTGGCTTCATGTTTGACATAAATTTCTGAAAATGACTATGGATTATTAGTTTTATTTTTAAATCTTAGCTACATTTTATCATCTTAGGAGTCTTTTATTGTTTTGCCTAGATTCTTAAGGAGGCATTTTAAACTATATCTGTCAATAAGTATTTATAAATCATCTGTTATTAGTTCAAAACTGTCCTTAGATTGGTTGACATACAAAAAACTTTCAGGCATATTCCTAATCTCACACAGCTTATATTAGGCAGCTGTGATAAACAGTTTAGAAGAAAGTTTGAAATTAAAAAACAGTTTAAAGGAAATTATTGTGGATATGTAAACTTTCAGTAATAATGCTTCCTATTAGTTTAGTACATTTACAAGAGGAATATAGACCAAGGAATCAGAGATACACTACTACTAGTGAGTTACGCTACTAGCAGTGACTACTAGTGAGTTATGGCATTTGTGAAAGTCAAAGGAGGCAGAAATGACTCTGGGATTAAGAGTTCATGGTACAGGCATAAATAAATCTGATTAGTGACTTTATGAGTAGATTTTACTATCTCATTGAGCCTTGAGAGGCTTATGCCACATCTAATAGAAATTATCTGTGAAAATGTAAGATGTATGTGTGTGTGTACATAAACATATAAAATGTATATGTATTTATATCTATCATCAATCTATCACTTTTCTATGTATCTGTCTAGTGATTCATCTATGTATGTACATATGCATGTATGTATGTATCATTTATCTACTCACATACATATATAGGCAGACACACATTATACAGACACCACATTAAATAGCTGTAATGACCCGAATCCAAAGCTTAAAAATATCTGTGGATATTTCTGAAGAAAAAAATCCATTAACATTCTTTCATTTCTTTAAACTGCTGTCCAGATAGGTGTAAGTGACTCCTTTTCATGAAGGTTTCCATTCTTTATCCATGTTATTTATTTCTATGGAATACACTATGCATTTCAGTCTCATTTAGATATTCCATATCTCATAAGTAAGAAACCATAGTCTATATTCACTCTTCTTTTTTAAAAGCTCTAAATTTCTGATTTGTTTTTGGCACTATGGTATTTTTCAGAGAATCTCAAATTTTAATCCATAAATGTGTGGTAGAATCAAGTCTCTTCCTTTCCCCTCATTGCTATATTATTTCCAAACAATGGAGTTTTTGAATATATAAACATTAATTTCTGGTTGACCACTTTCCCAAGGTCATATTATTTTGCTTCAATTAATAATACATTTGAATATTTGCATATCCCATCGTGTCTTTGGATTAAATAGAGAACATATGATTAATTCCATTGGTAGCCACATCACTGCTCTCGATACCTTATTAACATATAAATGATTCAGTTGAAAATGAAATGTATTCCCACTACATTTAGTCAAAATGTGGTGAAAGCTACCTCGTTAGGAATATTTCCCATGTATCTCTCTCCTTCCATCTAACATCCTCACTCTCTTTTTTCCTGTTATCTATTCTAGCAGGATCCTTACTGCTGAATGTTAGTTTTTTGCTCGATGCTCAAAATGATACCTTTTGCTTTTTTCATTAAGTTTCACAATAAAATAGATAAAAGTTTATGTAAATAGTAGCATGGCTTTTTCTTTAAGGAAGCCAAGTCTAGTCCTAAGAAAATTGTCAGTGTGCTTTTCGGGAAAGGTCTCAATTTTGACTGGTTGTGCTTACTATGAAATGAAGGAACTGTGCAGAAAGTCAAGATAGTGATGCAGTCTTAATGCTGATTATGCTACACGTACTCTGGCCTGAACTCAGGTGGGGGTGGGGGTGACATATGGAACGTTTCTTAGAGAAATAACTTCTAAACTGAGATCTGAAGGACCACAGTTAGTAAAAGACAGTGGGAGGTAGGAGAATGATAATAACGAGAGGGAATAGAGTATAGAAAGAAATCAAGAAGACAGATTAATTGATGAGTACAAACAAATATACAGTTAGAAGAAATAAGACCTGGTGTTAATAGATCAGTAGGTTGACTATGGTTAACATTAATCTATTGTGCATTTCAAAATAGCTAGAAGAGAATAATTTGAATGTTCCTGGAATAAAGAAAAAAATAAATATTTAAAGTGATGGATATGCAAATTACCCTGATTTGATTACATGAATGTATCAAATTATCATGTGTACCCCTGAAGATATGTACATCTATCATGTATCAGCTTAAAAATAAGAAATAGAGAGAAAATAAATACGACAAGGCTATGTGACTGAAAGGGATTCAGTAAGGCTGGAACATAGGAGGTGAGGAGGAAAGAGAAGCCAGACAGGTAAGCAGAGACCAGCTTCGAAATTTGAAAGGCTGTTTCAATGAGCCAATAGGGTTGGATTTTATGACAAAAGCCACTGAAGTGAAACGAGACATCAAAATACCAATGTGTCTAAATAATAATACTATTTTTTGAGTGTAATACTGTATTTTCTTTTTATGGCAAAATGATTCTGTCCTTAACAACATTCAGAAAACTCAACCAATAAATTAATCGCCCATTATCAATCAATGAAATGTAACCTGTTTCAAGCAAAAAACTACTTCTGAGAAAATGACCTTATTTTGTTATTTCTTAAAATCTCAAACATGGCTCTGGGTCATTTTCCTGCTTTTAAACAACATCTAGTTTAATTTCGAGGATGTGACTGGTGTGTAGTAAATTCTTCTTAATTAAAATGATACTTCTGAGTTATTCATGCCCCCAAATATCTTTCAGGAATATTTTCTTCTGATTAAAACAATACAATTGAAGGAAAGAAATTTTCTTTAAGTATTTTTATATTTTGTTATGAATCATCAGCATGCAGGACACTTCTATGGAAACATTTACAAAAAAATAAAAGAGGAAATTTAATTATCTAAGGAAAGAATTGGGAAATATTTTAAAACCCTTGGAGGAAAGTACACATTTACATTATTACAAAAGGTAAAAAATTAGTCACTGTAGACAGAGTCCCTCAGGTGTTTGGCATTCTCAACTGTCTTAAATAATAAAAAACCAGAAATAATTTGAAAATAACTCTACTGAGCAGGAACATCAACAAAAATTGTCAAAAATGTTGCTAATGCAGAAGTTACGGAGAAAAAATAACCAGCATTCATTTATATGGTGTTAGCTTTAGAAATCAGTTCTTGTCAGATGAAAGTAAAGACACATACAAATTTTTTAAAAATGCAGAGGAAAATAAGAAAGAAAAAAAATAATGTGGGGAGAAGGGAAGAAACTGACGACAAGAGAACTGGCAGCTGAGATTACAAGCAATGATAGCTATTGTAAAATATATCACAGGGTGAGAAAGGTGCCCGTGTATGAAAGAAGGAAGAAACACCAACCAGAAAAATATTGAGCTATGGGGATGTTTAGTAAAAGAGGAATATACTTCACTAATTCTGAGCTTGTAACTCTGCCACATTTGAATGTTACAGCAATATTTGGTCAGTCTAGATAAAAATTTAAAAATTCTTTTAATATACAAAAATATCTAACATCTATACATAATCCTAACTCAATAAGGAAAGGTCAATAAGCTCAGTTTCTTTAAATAAAATAATAATGAAAAGTGTAATATATTTTAGAAATGTTTTCATAAAATGATTAAAATGAAAGTTCCAGAATTTGAAGTATCAAATCTCCACTTGTCTGAAACTTAATTTGTCCAAATAACCCTTTTCTAAGCTCTCTCCACTCCACCACTACCTTTGCCTCAATATTAGTGAATCAAAATCTATTTGTTTGAAGAATCCAGCTCATTTTATTGTTCCTTTTCACCCATTTCCTCAATTCATAGGGATAGAAACAGCCTGATTTTGGTTCTTATTACTAAATTACTTCTTTTTTGTATAACTGATTTAAGAGAAGGTCATTTTAAAAATTGTTTCAGAGAAGGGTATAATCACTTGCTTTCTCAACCATTAAAAATTAGAAATCAAGGTTTCAATAATACATTATGTGTTCAACTGGAATCTAGAGCATTCAATGTTAATGAAAATTATAATAGTAATCCCCTGTGCGTTAATATACTGCCTGAAGAATAAAATGAAACAAAATGCAAATGTTGAGAGTTTTCTACAGTCAAAGGGTTTGGACATTTTCCATTTTTATCTGCTCAAACCACCCTGCCAAGGGCTGCCTGAATTTCCTTATCTTTAGTTTCATACCTGAGTTGGAAGCAGTTAGTTGTTTTTTCCATTTTAAATGTGTGATTCAATTTTGAGAACTTCTTAAAAATCGTCTAGGGATTGTAAAAATCCTTGGAGTGGAGCCAAATTTTTCTGAATTAATATGCACTCTTCTCTGCCCTCAGTTACACATGACTTGCTCTGACATTTCTTGTGTACATTTTCATACCCATTACTAATGTGCCACATGATGCCATTGTACTTTTGCAAACTCTTCTTGAAATTAGCTTTAAGCAAGTAGAAATCTCTTTCATTTAATATGCAATGATCTTAATAGGGCTGGGTGGTCAGAATCCAGCACAATAAACAGAAAATGTGCAAAAATCGAATTTTAGAAGGTCAGCAGCTACTTATTGCTGCATACATCTTTGTATTGCTATTGATTAAAATTTCCATGTGTTTTAGCAGGAATTTTCTGTCTTGTTTATTTGCAACCTAGAAGAAAAATTTGCTTTGGGGATTTAGTTTTATCTCCAATGTTCTCTGACATCACATATTACTCATTGTAGAAAATATTTGGAATAATTGTTTACTATAATGCACTAATTATGAAAAGATACTAAAATGTGGTTGAAAAATAATTTCCATTTGTCTTGTGTATCTGTATGTGTGCAGGCTGTATAAATGTTGCATGAATATTAATAAATGTCTTTTCAAAATGTTTCTTTGGCCGGCAAATACAAACTTTTAAAATGCTTCTATCCTAAGATAAATGCCTGGAATATGATAATATACCATTTATTTTGTTTCAATTGTCCAGGAAATATTATAAAGCCTCATACAGACTTAACAGCTTCATAAGGCCTTCAGCATGTTTAATGACCAACCATTTATTTACTCTCATGTATGATGAGGTTAATGAGGACCAAATCTCAGATATAACACATAGGATTCCCCTACACCAATTTAAAAAAAGAGTAATTTATGGTAAGTTTAAAAAGTGAATATTTTTAAGAAACATTATTAGCCTTTGCTGGAGAATTGGTATCTCTTCCAATTACGTACATTAATGTGTAGTTAGCACGAGATGTTAAACCATAAATTTCCACAGGATTCTTCTCCTGTTTGAACTTTGGAAGAACCCCTGAACTACTACTACAGTGTAACTGCGCTACAATTCATTCAAGTCCTTAGAGTGGCTTTGTAAAGTTTATTGATATGTTGGGAGTTTATTCTTTCCATCACCACCATCCTCCAATCCTTGGCAAAGTGCAACTGTTGACTGACATGGAGGTCCCAAAAGCCTGACCCTCTTGGCTTAAAGAGACACAACTCTGGTAGGCCATTAGTGCCCCAGAGCTCCTATGGGGTTTGTGCTGAGGCTAGACCTCAGCTAAAGGACACATTTGTTTAGCTTCTTCCTTCCTCTGCCCCATTGTTTTTTCCATACCACCCTATGGGTTTCTCCTGAGAGAACTCTCTTTATGAATCCCTTGCATGGAAATCCAGTTCTCGGGCTTTGCTTCTAGGCAAGTGGACAGCATTGAGTTCACTCTTTCAATCCTGGAACTCCTATTCAGAATATAGCTATTACAGACATTGTGCCTTCATATACAACATTGACTAAGAAATAATTCTTGCTTTTAGGGCACTCAGGGCCTGGTGAGTGGAGAAAACATACCAGGTCATTACAGAGTGATACATGTTATGGTAGAAGAAAGCACGGAGAAGTCTGGAAAGAGGTGAGGTCCAGAGGCTCCCCAAAGGAGGTGACAACTGAAAGGTATACTGATAAATAGAGACTTGTTAGGCAATAAGAAAAGAAAAAGAAGAAATTCTTTTTTTTTTCAAGACACAAAAGCATAATGTCTTTGGGAAAACATGATAAGATCAATGTGTTTAGAAAGTTCTTTTGGAAGAGCATTGGAAGATGAGATTAATGTTAAACATAAGATTGACATTATCTTATTTGAAATTAAAAAATGTATTAAAAGTATAACTCCAAACAAAGAAGGAAATGAAATGAAAAAAAAGGATGAGGGGCAGGGAGAAGTATTGATGTTGTAGGGAGTGGCAGAGACAATTCTTTTGAGGGTGTGGGAAATGAGGGATAGGTTCAAGAGGTTTAGAATTTGATGATTTATTAAATGTAGAGTATGAGAGACAGAAAGAGTCCAGGATGAAGTCTAAGGATCTGGCTTCAACAACTAGATATCTGATGGTTCCAGGAAGAAAACCGGAATGTCTGTTGATTCTACCACCAAACATGTTTTACTTATATTGTCTTGAAAATTTCAAATGCTTCTTTCACAGGCAAATTTACTGGTAGCTTGTAGATCCAGAAGGAAAGATCAATTGATTTTTTACCTTTAGAAAATCTTTACTAATATCCCCCTTTCAAATTGGTAATGCTACCCTTGTTGGGAAATTTAACTTTTTTTACCCCCTTTCTCTTTATCCAGTTCAACAACTCTGTCAACTGAAAAATGTTACAAACCCCATCCTCTGGAAAACCTTGTCCTCATATTTATTTAAAAAATATTAGGCAGTTCTTAAACACTACAAATTGTGTTTCTTGTTTTATTTGCCAATATTGCTCTGTTTGGAAGCCTTTTTGTAAAAAAAAAAGAATCCTTTCATATCTTTCAACATATTGTCAGTTCAAATGTTTTTAATTGAAGTTGCTAAAGTAGTGGTTTCCACCAGAATTTTCCCAGAATTTCTTCAAGTGCATGTAACAGAAGATTCATATGCATATTTCTGTGAAGTATATATGGTATCTATAATCTTTAAGAATACCTGAAACTGAGGTACCACAAACATTTCAAGTGGCTGGACATAGTAGAAGCCTGTATTGAGATATCACAGACATGGAAAACAAGCAGAACCTCATAGGGAAAATCTTATGGACAGATGCCCTGAATTACAGGTATTGATTTGCAAGTGAACTGCTTCTTAAATGGGCAATTCTATGCAATCATGATGATTTAATTCTTGCACCTGGGATTATTTATTTAATGATGGTTAATGATTCTCCCAAGGAATGCTAGGGAGATTTGTTAGTTTTTAAATAAAATGTGAAGCCAAACTGAAAGTGAAATAAGAGTATGTGTATAATCACTTTTGTCACAGTAAGTGAGGAGGACTTGTGACCATTTCTAGATTATTTTTGAGTCTGGAAGTCTGCTTTTAGAATACATTCTACAATAATCTTTGAATGTTAACCATAAATTTTTATCAGGGCCTGCAAAAAACCAAAATGGTCAAATGATTATAAGCCAAAATTGTTTACTTATTTGTAACATTTTTATTTATACTGTGTTCTGACTTTATAATTTATATCCATTTAACATAGACAACATTTCTTTTTGTGTTTATACTCCTGAAATAAGTATAAATATTCCAGAAAATAAATAATATAAGTTTGACTTTGATTTCTTACTTTGCTTTCTCTTAGTACATAATCAAACAATATATCTATGAATAAGTAGTTATTGTCATATGCTAGTTTGAGGACATTCTGTAATTAAATCCTGGAAGGTAAGGTATAGTTCTCTAAAATGTAACATAAAACAATTATTTTAAATGATGACATTCTGGTACTTTAATTACTAAGTTTTCTATATATACAAGCTAGTATAGATTCTCATGCAACTCTACATAGATTTTAATATTTTACGAATTAGTAGAAAAAATATTCTTTCTAGGAAGAATTCCATCTCAATATTGCTTGATGACAAAAATCAACCTCAGGTCCATAAAAATATATAGAATATATGAGAATGTATAATATATAAATTCTAAAAGTATGTAAGAAGTCAATGGTTACTGGCTTGGTAAAGAAATACAATGCAGCAAACAATGAAAAGATTCAAAAATTGTTTGATTTGGTGAATTTAGTTACTATGTGATAGTGGTATTTAGTGAGAAACTGGTTTACCATAGGAAATTATTTTTAAACCAAAACACAAAGTAAATGAACATTTTGCTTTTATGGTATTTTACAAAGGGCATTTCTGTTAATACCTCACCACAATCAATTTTGCCAAACTGCTAATGCCTTTGACCCTGTTCTGAGAATCTTTTACTTGAACTTTGCCTCCCAAATAAGATAAATACGGTCATAGCTGTGGTTTGTGGAGGGCAGAGGCACAGCCAGCCTGGGCTTACCCAACCAGTGCTAAGTGCAATATTATGGTGTAGAACAGGAAACATGCCAACTCAGAGATGAAAGAATTTCCTGTACTTCACTCCACAAAGCATTCAAAATTATTGTGCTGGCCCCTGATGTATAGAAAAATATTCTAAGCTGGAAAGTAATTTGTTTGAAAGTATTTTCCCCCATGGTGAAAACCCATGAAAATAATTCCTATGTATTATAATATATAAAGTGAAAGTTGATATCCTATATCTCTAGTAATATTTTCCTTACACGAGGGAAGTCTCTGGAGTCTCAATAATTAAAAATACCCTGTAATACTGACAAAGTGGATGTAGGTTGAGATTTTCCACCACATAAGTATGGGCTAGGTTTTGTTGCCTGAAAAAATGTACTTTTTCATAAGTGAGTTTTTCTACATTTACCCTGTGCCCGATCTAACATTTATTTTTATTTTACACAAGTATTGATTTTTCCTCATATAACTAAATTCAGATTTTTATTGGTTGGAGTTGATTTCTTGGAAATTTTTGTCTTCAAAATAATTCCTGCAAATAACTTCTGACTGGTCTTGTTTTTTGCATTGAAAAAAAGATACGATTTAGATGGAGAAGAAAGATAAGAAGTAAATACTGCTGACAAACAAAATCACTTTCATCATGCTGTTCCCATACTTAAGAACTAAGTATATCTTTAATTTTTTTTTTTTTTTTTTTTTTTTTTAGAGAGACCGGATCTCACTCTTTTATCCAGGCTGGAGTGCACTAGCAGCATCGTAATTCATTGTAGCATCAAACTCCTGGGCTTAAGGGATCCTCCCACCTCAGACTCTGGAGTAGCTGGGACTAGCCCACCACCACACTCAGCTAATTTTGCTATGTTGCCCAGACTGGTCTTGAATTCCTGGCCTCAAGTGATCCACTATCCTTGGCCTCTCAAAGTGCTGGGAATATAGGCATGATGAGCCACAATGCCTGGCCAAGAACTAAGTAAAGATTATCTTAAAAGTACTAACTCATTCTTTGCCACTGAAGTTCTTTTATCAACAAGCACTTTATGACTCCAACTTTATTTCTCTCTTACTGTCAGTAGCCTATTTTTCTACCAATTACCCAAATTTAGGTTTTCTGAAACTTTCACGTGGTCTTCCTCCTGTCTAAAAAGCCTTTCTTCTGCTTTCTGCCTATTCACATCTTACATGTTCTTCAAGGTCTTGCTGAAGCAGATCTCCAAAATGAAGCTTTCACAGACAAATCTTGGCCAAAAAAGCTCTTTGTGTACTTTCATAATTTTAAATGCCTTTAGTTATGTATATGTGGTATCGCTATCTATCTATTTATCTATCTACTTGTCATCCATCCTCTATATAAGTCTAGCTTAGGGATAAATGCCTTGCCTTTGGAGTCTTACTGCCTGGATTATGATCTTACAACTTTTTGTCTCTTTAGATGTGTGAGCATAGGCTCGAATATCAATTAGTAGTAGAGGGGAAATTTATGTATAAATTCAAGCTGGTGGAGATAGTTTATCTCTTAATATATATATAATATGTATCATAATATATATTATATATGTTATAATATAGTATATATTATAATAAAATCATTTCTTAGATTACTCCCAAACTTTTAATTCAACATTTTTCTATGGAATATCTTCATGGAAAAGATGTTTGAACTAGCTGAGCCTTGAAGTTCAGTTGGATAGCTGAGGAAAATAAAATGTTCTAAGCAGAATAGCATGAGAAAATTTATGGAGGTAAGTAAGAACAAGGTATATTTGCACAAACAATAGCAAGTTAATTAAGTATAATCTACAAAATACCCATTTAGGCTGCTGGTACCTAACAGCTCTATTATTCTATGTATGCCATCTTTCTTATATGCTTTGGCTATATGAAAGAATAAAAATGTAGCTGACATAATACTCATGGCACAATGTGCTTTACCAAAACTATTAAAAGAAATGTGAACAAACAGTTCATTTGGCTCAAAGAACCTATGTTCATAAATTTTCTGGTTCAGTACATTAAATGCCTTCTCAGCAGTTATTTGCATATTGTATTGAGTTTTAACATTTATCATAAATGCCAGAGAGAGATCATAAATTATAGAACCTACTATCAATGTTCTAAGAAGTTTCACTCTATGCAGATGATGAGGCATCTACCAAACATGTATTAATAATTGACAGTAGGAATTCTACTTTAATTAACTCCATACTGCTACCAAAAGCTCGGCAGTTGTCCCCAAGGCTGCATCAGAAAAATAAGGACAAGGAGTCCTTGAGGAGAAGGAAATGGGAAAATGGCAGACTCCTGTCTCAAAGTACCAATTTCCCCATAATAAGCAGAAATACATCATTTTTAAAGAGAGGTCATTCAGTTTCAGGCAATTGCTGTTCAAATACAGTTGATGATTCTGATCCTCCCATCTCCAGGGAAGATAAGCTCATGACTTCTGCTCACCTGGGAGACCGCCAGCCCCAGGGACCTTTCTGTTGAGCCATCTCCTGCAGCACAAAGAACAGAAGACATTGTCCTTCCTGATCACTGGCCTGAGACAGAGATGCAGGTTTTGGTTCCCAAAAAAGAGTGAGTGAGGTTTTAACAAGACAGAAAACATTTTTGCCATTTTTTAGGTCATTCTCTCTGTTACATATTCCCCACTGTCAATATTAGCCTTCCATATCTATGGGAGGAGGGGCAACTACTCTGTTACAATACACTTTAACCAGTTTTTTTGTTTGTTTCTGGTTAATATTTTGCTTCTAATTTAACTGAGAAAGGGTGGAGCAAGATGGCAGAATAGAAACCTCCAGCAATCATCCCTCCTTATGAACACTAAATTCAACAACTATCCAAGCAAGCAAGCACCTTCAGAAGAACCACAAATCAGGTGAGCAATCATATTACCTGGTTTTAACATTATATCAAGGAGATAGGCATGCAAAAGGGCAGAAAAGACAGTCTTGCCTTGCCTCTGCCACCCCTCTCTAACCTCCCAGCTGGGCCGAGCCAGTGAGCCCAGTGGAGAGAGAGTCTGTGTACCCCAGGGAGAATGAAGTGATTGTGGGACTTTGCATTGAGACTCAGGGCTGCCCTGGCACAAGGGCACACAGCACAGGGCAGAATTCTGCCAGTGTCCACAGAGGGAGCATTTAGGCTAACCTGGACAGAGAGAAATCCTCTACCCTGAAACCCTAGTTCTGGTTGGCCCCACCGCTGTCAAACAAAAACCAGCCTGGGGCCTGACTAAATTCACAAGGTAGTTGGGCCACAAAGGCTGCAGTCCTTGGGCAATTCCTGCAGCTGCGGTGGCTCAGAGCCAGCGGACTTGGGGTGCACCTGACACAGTGAGACACCAGCAGTCAAGCCAGTGCCTATGTCATACCTCTCCCCAACTCCCCAACTATAGGCAGTGCAGCTTAGGAAATCTTCTTCCACTTGGGGAAAGGAAAGGGAAGAGCTCAGAGGATTTTGTTTTGCATCTGGGGTACCAGCTTGGCCACAGTAAAATAAAGTACCAAGCAGATCCTGAAGCCCCTGAGTCCAGGCCTTAGTTTCTGGATGGCATATCTGGATCCACAATGCTGGGCCAGGAGGAAACATACTGCCTTAAAAGAAAGGACCCAGTCTCTGTAGGATTCATCACGTGCTGACTAAAGAGCTCTTGGGCCTTTAATAAACATCAGAGGTAACCAGGCAACGGTCACCACTGTCTTTGGGTGAAACTTGGCTGGCTGCAGGTGTGACCTGGCAATGCTGGCCGTGAGGGAGTGTACAAATTACTCCTCCCCCAACTCCAGCAGCCCAGCACAAGGAGTAGGGGAAGAGAGTGAGAGACTTTGCCTGGTAATCCAGGGAATTCTCCCATATCTTACCCAAGTCCAGCAAGGCAGTACCACCAGGAGTCTTCAAGAGTCACAGCATTACTGGGTTTGGCACACTCACAGATCTGATATGGCTGTAGTGACCAAAGACATAGATCACAACACTCAATTCCCTTTGAATATCTGAAAAGCTTTCTCAAGAACAGGATTAAGCAAGTCCAGACTGAATATTAAAAGAAATGCCTAACTCTTCAACGTCCAGACATCGATGAACATCCACAAGCATCAAGAACATCCAGGAAAACATGATCTCACTAAACAAACTAAATAAGGTACCAGTGAGCAAGCCTGGAGTGATGGAGATATGTGGCCTTTCAGGCCAAGAATTCAAAATAGGTGTCCTGAAGCAGCTCAATGAACTTCAAGACAACACAATAAAGAATTCAGAAGCCTATCAGAGAAATTTAGCAAAGAAATTGAAATAATAAAAAAACCAGAAATTCTAGAGCTTAAGAATTCAACTGACAAACTAACAAATGCGTAAGTCTCTCAACAGCAAAATTAACCAAGCAGAAGAAAGAATTGGTGAGCTTAAAGACAAGCTATTTGAAAATGCACAGACAGAAGAGAAAAAAAAAAAAATGAAAAAGAATGGAGTATGCCTACAAGATCTAGAAAATAGCCTCAAGTGGCAAAATCTAAGAGTTATTGATTGGCCTTAAAGAGGAGGTAGAGAGAGAAACATTGGGATAGAAGGTTTATTCAAATAAATAATAACTGAGAACTTTTCAAACCTAAAGAAAGAGATCAATATTCAGGTATAAGAAGGTTATAGAACACCAAGCACATTTAACCCAAACAAGGCTTTTCAAGGCATTTAATAATCAAGCTCCCAAAGATCATAGATAAAGAAGAAATCCTAAGGGAAGCAAAAAATAAAAAAAAAAGAATAATAACAGAGGAGCTCCAGTATGTCTGGCAGCATAACCAGTGGTAACCGTACAGGGCAGGAGAGAGTGGCATGACATATTCAAAGTGCTGAAGGAAAAAAATCCCTTAACCCTAGAACATTATATCCTGCAAACATGAAGGAGAAATAAAGACTTTCCCAGACAAACAAAAGCTGAGAGATTTCATCAACACCAGACCTGTCCTACAAGAAATGCTAAAAAGAGTTCTTCATTCTGAAAGAAAAGGATGTTAATGAATAATAAGAAATCATCTGAAGGCATATAACTCACTGGTAACAGTAAGTACACAAATACAGAATACTTTATTGCTGTAATTGTGGTGTATAAACTACTTATATCTTGAGTAGGAAGACTAAAAGACAAACCTATCAAAAATAACTACAACAACTTTCTGAGAGATAGATAGTATAAAAGATAGGGGTGGAAACAAGAAGAAGTTGAATAGCAGGGGCGGGGGATGGAGGTAAAGAGTAGAATTTTGTTAGATTTCTCTTTTCTTGTTTATTTGTTTGTTTATAAGCAGAGTTGTCCTGTGTTTAAAATAATTGGCTATAAATTTTTTTCTGCAAGCCTCATGGTAACCTCAAATCAAAAAACCAACGACAGATTCATAAAAAATAAAAAGCAAAAAACTAACTTAACTGAGTCAGAAACTAATTTGAGAGCATTGCCATAGTATTGATCTAGGATAATCCTTATTATTTATCATTTTTTCATTTAACAAATCTTTATTAAGTCCACACTAAATGTGATAGGCATTGATGTAAACACTTGTTGTACATGGATGTACCAAACAGACAAGTATACCTGCCTTGGTGGAACTTACATTCTTCCACATGGTTATGCAGGAGGAAGAATACATTATAAGGATTATAAGCTTGAGCTCAGAAATTGAACAGAATTGGGTCAAATTTCAGCTCTAACTTTAATTAGCTTGGGCAAGATATTTTTTCTCTCTATGCTTCAGATTCCCCATCTCTAAGTTAGGTATAATTATAATACCTTCATATTAGGTCTATTGTGGAAATTAAAGGAGCTAATGCTTTTGAAGAGGATAATACTAATGATACTCTAGAATTTATTAAGTGCGGTTTGTCACTTTAAAATATTAAGGTATTATTTATGTCATTTCCTTAAAAATAGCATTTTATTAAAATAAGAATATATAAGAAACTTCATTGGACTTACCAACCATTTGAGTATATTTGGTGTTATTAATATTTTACAAAAGATAATCCTTTTCTCTTATGAATCCACAAAATTAGAAAAGTAGCTCATTGCTGATTACTGCCATAGTTCTAAAAGGCAGTTTTTACTCCCCAGAGCCTTAACTGCTCTCCGATTATAAAAGAATAAATGTTACATGACTTTTCACATATACAGGGTATTATTCAGTAAATGACTAGTTCAGCATGCCAAATAGTACCTTACTGGTTGAAGGAACTTTCCAAATATCTAATAGGTACCTAGAGAAGAGAGTTATCTGATTAATCCTCTTGTAAATACAAAGATAACACTTAACTGTTTATCTGAATTTACAGCAGTTAATGGACTTCATTCATTTATTTATTCTTTTACTCACTTATTTGCTCATTTATTCATTAGATTTTTTAATGATTCTATATTAAAATATATAAAAGGAGGAAAAGATTGGCTGGGGTGTTGACCTGAGGAGAGATGTAATGAACAGAGCGTCTAGAATATAAATCCATCATTTTGGCAGAAAGCAACAAGAGCAAATGATTTACGTTGCTCAGGGAAGGCTTCTTGCAGTCAAAGGTTGAAAGAAGCAGTCAAGTATTAAAGTTAGCATGCATAACTAATCTTTTAGGTTGAGATATTTTATAGTAAGGCTATTTTCTGCTCTTTTTGAACAATACCCCCTTCATTTAGGTAATGGGAATTAAAGTATAAATATAAAAAATGAAGTTTGCTCTTTAAGCATTTTCTCAAGTTTTGAAGATGGTGGCAATTTTTTTTTTCTACATTAAAATTTGCAGTAGTTAAACCTTTCTTTCCCTTGATTTTTTTTTTTTTTTCCCCTACCCTTACCCACTGGAAAATATGTCAGGACTAAAACACATTCACATATATACTAAAAACCACTTTATCAGGGATGCACAATTTCCCCCCAACTCATGTGGCCTTGAAAATGAGCATGTGAGGGAAGAAACCGGTCTATATAAAAGTGTCTCTGATTCTTGGGTGGCTTGTGGTTAGTGTTATTGTTTTTAAGAACTGATTTTGGCTTCTGTGGTACATTGACCTGTGCATGGAATCTCCAAGTAAACGTTTTCCACTCTGTGGGACACTGGGTCAAAGATGAAAGGTTTTGCTCCTTTTCCAGTAAAAACTTTTTTTCTATGTATTCACATGATGATTGAAAACACTTCTCTTTATTTGGGACAAGCCTTCTTTCTTCAAACAAGCATTCTGTGATTTGGAAAGCTTACTTTCAAGCCTAAACTTCATTGCAAAGCAGGGTGAGGCAACCCTGTCTTTGGTGTAATTTTAAGGATGTAGAGGGCTTGCTTTCCACTTACACGCAGCTGCTGTTCCCAGCAAAAGCCCTTAACATTTTGGTTAAGCTATATTTCTCCAGAAGGCCACTACTAACATTCCTCTGTGATTTAAGCCATTACCAATTTGAACAGAGATTAGTTTATTAGATTATCTAGAAAGGCTGTAGAGGGATGAACACTGAATGCATACATTTTTATTCATTAGATTTGGATTTTTTTTTTTTTCAGGGAAAGGACAAATGAAGAGTGTGCTGCATTGTCCAATTGGATGATGGAAAACAGCAAGGAACTATTGGAGGCAGCTGGATGGATGCCTTATGAAGGAGGAGGAAACTGCAAATGCGAAAAGGAGGATAGTGAGAGACGAGAACCCCAAAACCAAACTCCAAAACTGTCCATATAACAAATATGTCTGAGGTTTTCTCTGATTAGAGCGAGACGCTGTCTGAAATGTCTTGATTAGAGTGAGGCTATGTCTTACTGAGAGAGCTGCTCCAGAGATCCTGGGAGTTAAGATGTGGCACTGGGGCTACGTTGTGGTGGTGAAGTTGGGGTAATATAAATGATTCAAGACCTTAATATTCTTGTAAATAAAAATCTGTTACAACCTTTAAAGTTTCAGGAAGTTTGGCTGTCCTTCGAAGTTGGAACCCTTCAGAGACAGCCTGGGCTTCTGGTGCACTAAGATATATAAATATCAGGCCTCTGTCACATTTTCCCCGATGGAGTACGCTGGCCCACGTGATAGTCCTGAACTTCTGGATACATGTGCCCCTTACCTTACATGCCCAGCTTATCCCCATTCCAAATGCTTCCCACAACTACCTCCACCAATGTTCCCATCTCTCCTTAGCCCTGCTCGCATTTCTCACCCCACCTCACTGTAATTTCTGGGCAAAGAGAATCAATCATAGCAGCTTCTGCTTCCTGTCAGTGTGAATTAGAATTAAGTCTTGTTCTTGGGTGGCAAAGACTGCCTTGATCCATCACTCTGAAGGCTCTTTGGTGTCCATGACTAGACCGGGAGTTTTCTTTCCTACCAAGGGGCACCATGGTTTACCCAGTTGCTCGTGCTGTGTATGTATGACACTTCCCTTAATTCATCCCCCATCTCCAATCCATCTGTGATTTCTGCTGACTCTGCATCTTGAATCTATTCCTCTCTATCCACTGCTATCACCAGAGATAAGACCACTACATCTTTTACTTAGGATATAGAATACTCTCTTTGTAGGTCTAACAGCTTCCACCCCTGCTATTCCACAACCCCTTTCTCACCTAATCCAAAGCTGACCTTCCAAAATGTAAATTGGGTTCATATCATTCCCTAGATTAAAGGCTTTCAGTATCTTACTGTTGAACTTAAAAAATCAACTTCTTACCAAGGTCTACCAGGGCTGGTGTGACCTTGCTCTGCCCCTATTTCTACAACTTCATTTTACATTGTTCTTTCTCTTGCTCACTCTTTGCTATGCTTCAGGCATAATCACCTTCAGTCCCTTGAACTCATTAGTCTCTTCCGCATCTTAGAATATCTGAGTGAAATGACTTTTCTTCTGTTCCCTCTATGACCAGATCTTTTTGTTTATCAATCTTTTGACTTTTGTGCTATCTCAACCATCAGTTTTTTATTAATATTTGTTGCACTTATCACAATATTCAATTAGCTTATTTGTGTTCTGTCTCCTGTACCTGTATGTGCTTTTTGAGGTCATAATCTCACCAGTCTTTCTCACTCTTAGGTATTGAGATTGTAGTATAGTCCCTGACACATAATATCTTAATATCATAATAAATATTTGATGTACAAATGACCATGGACAATCTTGTTCCCAATACTTCTGATAAAGACATCATCACTGCTTATTAAACGCCGTTCCTCAAAACATGCCTCTGATTCTACACAACTATCCAACCATACATTAAATTTGTACCTACATAAATTAGGTTTAGACTTCTCAGAAACTGTTGGATTTTAGCCATTTCCCACTAAAATCAACTGCTAAACCGGATTCTTGCCCTGAACCTAAAGAATTATTATTGCCAGCATCTTAGATTTTGAAATATATTAGTCAGCTAATACAAAACCATGAATACAACTGATGTTATAGAGTTTCTCAAGCAAGTCATGCATGCCTGGAGACCTTTTGAGATTTTACTTAAAAGATTGCTTTCCTAGCCGTGCACATTTTTCTGTTTTCCCACCTCCTCACATCTCTTATCTATCTAAGAGAGTTCATTCCCAAAAGTTCACAGGTGTTCTTTTATTGAAACATCAATATAAGCCATTTCTTTGAAGTAAAACTGAATATCTGACTATAGTTATTAGCTCTAAAGTGTATCTGACCCAATGGCATTCAATAACATATGTCTCACCACTATACAGTATAAAAGGTGTGACTCCAATTCAAGAGTTTAAAGTTTGCTCACTGTACAATTACTTTTCAGTAATGGTAATTACCTAATTTGTGAGACACAAATAAGCTATAATTAGCATGGTGCTTTGATATTTTATTTCTAACAACAGGAAGATGATTACCTTAAAAAATAATAAAAGATTTAAATCTAAGTAAGGATCTAAATTACAGTCATTGAGTTGTGAAGAAAAGTGAATTCAGTTAATCCTCATTTGCATGTGCCAATTAGTTAAGTATTAATCAATTTCCTATATAAATGGAAATGAGGATACTAGGATTCTTTGGTAAGATAATGTTTCTCATTAACACAAACACAACCTCCTGATATTTAAAAAAAAAATATTCCACTTTCCATTTTTCTTCTTCAAAATATCTATTGATTATTTTTCCATAGTTATAAAATCTATGCATCCTAACACATTTGTAGAGATCTTTTCAGAATTTCTCTTAGAGTTTAATAAAATAGCTATTGAGTATGTATCAATTATTTTTCTTTATTTAAAAAGTTTTAAAAGTCAAAACTCAATTTGATATATTAAGATATAGGAAAGTAAAATAAAGAGCTAAAAAGTTTCAGATTAGCTATGCTCTAGTTAACCTATTATCAATCTATCTATCATCTCTATCTATCTCTAACCTAGATGTGTAGTATTCACATGTATGCATGTTTAAAATACAGTATTTACATTTAAAACAAATAGTAGCATTGATAGATCAATTACGTGGACCAGACTTTTTGGTATTTGAAAAGATATTTGATATTCGAAAAATCAAAGGAGAGGAATTTCAATGTGACTATGAACCATTTTTTTAAAAGTGCTGTAATAGAACTTTTAGCTTTGACCTCAGTTTTGCACAATTCAGGGCTGACATGAAATTCATAGAAGCATAAGTATGTCATTGTTCTCTGACTCTTAGAGTTAGTCCTTTGGGGTATGTCTGCTCCCTGGCAACCTGGCACTGGTCATCTTACCGACATACCCCTAAAATTCAATTAAAAAATCATTACTGTAAGAAATGAGAAACTAAAATAAAATCAAGGTGGGCCTTTGAACTGTGGTTAATGTGAGAAGTACTGTAACAAGATGAATAGGCTAGGGGTCTGTTTTTCCACTTTATTAAAATTTTAGTTTTAGGTGCTTCTAAGTAATAGCTGGCTGATAGAATCCTAAATGACACCTTCTTGATTATCCATTAGATTTTGTTCTCTATCATTTATAAAAGGCAATATCAATGTGTGATTATTTATATATTTTCCACCAAATTACAAACTTATAAAGATAATGATATAGACTATAGGAATATCTGTTACTCTTAAAGTATTTTGTTTTATCTTTTGATAAAACAGAAAAAATTCACTTATAATTCTAAGACTTAAAGTAATAAGTGAATAGCCTCCTTTGTACGCTTCTATTCTTAAAATATCGATCCCTATAGGTAACTGCAATTAACAGTTTAGTGCCTATCTATCTTTAAATTTTTTTCTTAATTTTATTCAAAAATATTCATACACACATATATACAAATATACACAGACTTTTAAAAAATGGAATTATGTCAATAAATACAGTTATAATTTGTTCAACTATTTTCTTATTGGTATATAATTAGGGAGTTTTCTTCATTCTTTTGTTTTTCCCATAACAAATAATTCCTTAGTGGGAGTTCTAGTACAAAAATTTATGTCTTAGTGGGTTTCTTTTTGTTTGTTTATATCATTGCCTGAAAAGGTTGTACTTTCAGTCCCAGAAACAGTTTGTGAGTCTATTTCCTTAAACCTTCATCATCCCTGATTGTCATCACTCATCTTAATTTTAATCAATCTTATGGTAATGTTATCTTATGTTTCTTTAAATACTAATAAGCCAGAACATCTTTCAAATGTTTGCATATTGTCCATCTGCATTTCCTCTTTCTTGAATCCTTAATTTCTTGCAGTGTTTTGAACTACACAAGACTATGCTAATTGACTGCAGAAAATTAATGGTCAATATGAAGCTCCCAAATTGAGAATAAGGTTTGAATTCAGAGATTTTTCCTAGTCAATGATAAAATAATTAAATTCTCTTAATACTTCTTTTATTCTACTCTTTGTCTTCAACATCTGAACTTGTTCCTAATCCTTGGCTAGGATGTGGAGCCAATTAACTGGGAGTATGACCATGGCAGTAGTCTTGTACTATTCTTCCAACTTTTCTGTGAGTTTGAAATTATTTCAAAATAAAAAGTTAAAAAACAGGTAAAAATTTTTGAAAAAATATTTGCACCTGAATTGACAAGTGGGTATATTTTGTAATGGTGTTAATGACTAAATGCCTCTCTTAGGGCTTATCTAGCTGATATTTAGAGTTAACAGGTCACTCAAAGCCCAGAAGCTAGGACTATTTAATGTTTTTACAAGAAGGCAATCACACAAATCGTAATTGACCCCTGAAAATGTTCTGATTGTAGCTAGGGGCCAGTCTATACACACAGACACACATATGTGTGTGTTGATGCATATGTTTCAAGGAGTTATCTGTTTTAGTAAGGTGACTGATTATAAGGTCAGTATGCAAAAGTAAATTTTATTTTTATATACTGGCAACAATTAGAAAACGAAATAAAAAATACCATTTTTAAGGCATCAAAACAAAACAAAAATCCTGAGAATAAAGCTAACAAAATGTGTGTAAGATCTTTACACAGAAAACTACCAAACATTATGAAGAGAAATGAAACAATATTTAAACAAATGTAATGGTGGATATATCATGTTTGTTCATAAACTGAAAGATTATATATTATAGAAATTTCAATGCCCTACCTGATCTATATAGTCAACACAATTGTAGTTAAAAAACAGCTGGAAGTTTTAGAAATTGATGTGCTAATTCCAAAAGTTCTATGGAAAGTTTAGAGGGCCAGGAATCAACAAAGCAATCTTAAATTAGAAAAACAAAGCTGGGGACTTACACTTCCAGGTTTATATTATCTGTTGTCTATTATATAGTTTTGGTAATTCAGAAAATCTGAATGTTAATATACACATTGCACAAAGACAAATAAGACAAGAGTCCAGAGTTCAGAAAAAATGTTTACATACATGATCACTTGATTTTCATCAAGGTAATTCCAGTGTTGTAGGGAAAGGATGTTCTTTTCAATGAATGATATTAGGTTAATTGGCTATCTATATGAAAAATTATGATTCTTAAATTATATCATGCACAAAAAATTAATTCTTGATTTTATAATTAAATACAAAAGGTAAGCCAATAAAGTTTCTAAAAAGTAGCCACAAAATAACATCTTCTTGACCTTGAGGAGAGGCTATGAATCAGGGAACTCTCATACACTACCAGTAGGGATACGAATTGGAACAAGGATTTCGGAAAATTATTTGGCAGTATCTATAATCCAAAAATTCTGCTCCTATATTTAAATAGAAGTTCATACATATGTTCACCAAAAAACATATATGAAAATGTTCATGGTAGCATTATATATATTAGCTTTAATATATGAATATTAAATGAAAAATTTCTCATTTCAACTTTCCACTTTAATTTTATGTATTAAAAATACTCAGACAATAATTTAACAAAAATGTCCATCAACAGTAGAATCAATCAATAAATTGTGATATGTGTATATACAAACACATACACATTTATGTAATACTACAAGGCAATAAAAATGAACGAACTACTGCTACATGTAACAACATGAATAATTATTGCAAAAAATATTGAGAGAATACACTTTAAAATGGTAAAGAAAAAAGTACATACTGCATAATTACATTTCTATAAAGTTTAAAAATAGGCATAGTAATGGTGATGGAGTCATAACAGATTGATTACCTTTGGAAGGCAGTGACCAGAAGGGACCATAGGGGACATTTAGTGTTCTATTTGATTATCTACCTGGTGGTTACCCAGTTGCAATGACTTTGTATTTACAAAGTATTTAATAAACTGTACAATTTGTATTCCTTTCTGTCTCTATGTTTTACTTTAACCAAGTGTTAATGTACTTTTGGAGTCCATATAGTATGGATTTTGACAAAATCTTTAATGAAGGTTAAATAGTGAGAATTTGTGAATGGCATTCCTTTAAGAACCTATAAAACTTTTCGTAGTCTTTTAAAAATTCAGTATTGAAGAAAATAATCATTCTGCCTTGGAAATAACTTAGACTTCTTAGTTAAAATTGTGATTTTTTTTAAATGATTTTTTTACGCCTTTCCAGTAGTTGACATTTTCTCTCAAACATGATTAATGATGAAAAATTAAAAATACTTAAACATTTTTTTTTAGGTCATGAGGAATTTTTAATTATAAAAACATTATGTTTTTAAAATATAAAATACCAGACAGAATTAATTATATAATAGCTCTCTGAGAGTAGCAAAAGTTAGTGGGTATGTATGGATTATTGGCAATGGCCATTTTCTGCTTGTTACTGTTGAAAGGTGGCTATGATTGTATCATAATATGACGTTAACTTGCATTTCTTTCTTTATATCATATATGCAGTGAACTCACTGCTCTAGTCATCCAGTTGGAACTTTCCTTAGGTATTGATATTTAGACTTTCTAAAGTCTTTCATTGTCATAAGCCACTTTATTTAATTTCTTCATCTTAGAAATGGGACTTCTACCACCTTCCTGACATCCCAGTGACATGATGATTAATTTGTTAATGTTTGTAAAGTGCTTTGAGGATGTAAAGTGCTAAATAAGTGTTAAGCACTGTTGAGTATCACAATCAATCAACATAATGTTTTATTGTACAGAATCTGTTGCTACTTCAAATGTAGCAATTTAGTTAATGTGAGAGTTCTTATGAAATTGGAACTTTATCAAAAAATTAAGAAAAACTTTATAAATTATAAAGATGTAGCAGGGATCAGAGTTATACTGATTTATTCATTTAGTGGTTTAGTTCATATCCATTATTAATTTTCATCTTTAACCCAAAACAAGAAAAATTCCTCATTTCAACTTTCCACTTTAATTTTATGTATTAAAAATACTCATACAATAATTTATGTTGGAGTCTTCTTAGCTGTCCTCAATTCTGAATATAGTATTTAATTTGCAAAAGTATTGTTGCTCTCTTTTAAAGAATAACTGAGAACTGGAAGTATAACTAATTTATCCTTGTATCTTCATAAAATCTAATTAATAGTTTCACATTAATAAAAATAAGTGGCAAGAATTTTGTAATATGGATTTTAGGTACTATAAGAAAATTTTAATATCTAGTAGAGATGATCTATTAATATCAAGTGAAAGAGGTTTGATATAGCCCCAATATATTGACTCTAAGCCCAGATGTACAAAATAATCAAGAAGGTAAGAAACACAAATTCTATTTCATTTATATAAATCCCAGAGGGCACATATTCTTTTTGTAGGAGTGATATATTAAATCAAGTTTATTTATCCATATTTAATGTAGAAATAAACAAATGATAACTGGAAAACAATTTGTTCTTAATAAAAATATTCTCAAAAAAATACTTGCAACAGATAATGTAAGCACATAAAAATATACTGCACTCTTCATTGTAGCATATAATTTCAGCCTTTGAGGGAAGGTTTAAGGCATATACCAGACAGAAAGAAAGTGCAAACAGAGTTTATGTAGCCTACACAGCTTTCCCTGCTTCTGTAGACCTAAGGAAATTTCTTCTCTGAGTTGACGTCAGTACTTGAGTGAGAAGAATCTGGAAACAGCTCAGGATTTAATTAGATAACCGACTTTGCAAAAACAAATCACACTTTAAAAAACATACAGATCTCAGAATCCTCTCTCATTCTGAGAAGCAATTTTCTTGGGTTCCTAAAGATTATATAGTTAATGTTATAGATGAGAACACTGAGTTTCAACACATTCTCATAGCTTGTCAAGGGCACAAGACTAAACCAGTAGGTTGCTCAGTCACATGTTCTGCCCAGGTCATCTCTCCACTGTCTTTGTGAGTGAGGGACTGAGTGTAAGTTTTGGAATTAGGATGGAGTAGAGGTAGGGCCAACTTTTGGCTTTGCCACGTTCTATTTGTGTGACTTTGAGCATATCACTTCTCTGAGTTTCAGTTCCTTACAAAATCGAAAAAATAGTGCCTGCTTTTCAGAGTTGCTATAATGATTCTAGATAATGTACCATAAGTACCCAGTGCAGAGCCCAACAAACAGTCAATAGCTCAATAATTGAGGAGTAAATAATATAATTATGACCTATGATCCTTTTTTACATATTTATCTCAGAAAATGGTGATTATTATCATACCACATTATATTATTAGGATAGTAGCTTACACTTATCAACTCTCTACATTTATTCATTTAATTTCACAACTACTAGGTTGATATTTTCTTTCTATTTTACAAATGAGGAAACTGATACACAGAGAGATTAATAGATATGTTTAACACAATCAAGACTCATGGAAATTAAGTAACCAACCCAAGGCCACAAAGCTTGTGCCCAGAGACCGGACCTCTGTCAAGTTGGCCTGTCTTCCCTCCTGCACCATATACTAGAGCTGCCTTCCTAGATGATTATTAATTTTACCCTGTAGCAGCAATCCCAAGTATAAGGAAGAGAAATCCCCCTAAAAGGGAAGAGTATGGAAAAATGAGAGCAGAAGAAGGAGAAAGAAATAGGTAAGAGTAGAAAATCTAAAATGTGGTACAGAGAGTTCTTAAATAACCAATGCCATTGATATATTTCTTTACATGAATTGCAGGATTTAAAGAAAAAAAAAACAACACATTATTTTGTTACTCTGGTATAAAATTAATTCCAAAGAGTCTTAATTTTTTTTCTTAGAGTTAGTGTTCTATCAGTTTACATAATATCCTCTCTTTGCCACCAATTTTACAGACTAAGTAAACTCAGTGTAGTGTCTGTAACTGACATAGTGCTCATTTGTCACTGGAGAATGTACATTATGTTTTCCACTGTGGCAGTGACTTTACCCACAGATCCTTGGGGAACAAAAATACATCACTTACACTACTTGGTGAGCTCATAAAGCTATTTATAATCTGTTATGCAACCATTAATAGGTTAAATATTTATAACCATATTTAATAGATATATATAGCTGGTACTATTAAAAAAATACAAATGGGAAGCAAATGCTTTCTTTCTCAATAGCACAACTGATTTCCTTGTCTTTAAATATACTTCAGAGGAAAACTAGATTAGGATTTATACAAAACATTTATACAAATTGTGCCCTAGGATTTCTGTAGCATATTCTTACAGCATTATTACTCACATGAATGCTACATATTTTTTTTGAGTTTTACTTTTCTTTCTTTTTTTTTTGTGACAGGGTCTCACTCTGTTGCCTAGGCTGGAGTTCTGCGGCATCTTCATAGCTCAGAGTAGCCTCCGACTCTGGGCTCAAGTGATCTTCCACCCTCAGCCTCCTGAGTAGCTGGGACTACAGGCATGCACCACAATACTCAGCTAAGTTTTTAAAAAGTTACTTAATTATTTATTGTGTTATTTTTTTAATTTCAAAATATTATGGGGGTACAAATGTTTTTGGTTACATGGATTATTTTTGTAATGGTTGAGTCAGGGCTATAAGTGTGTTCATCACACAGACAGTGTTCATTGTACCCATTAGGCAGATTTTCACCCATCCCCCCTCCCCCCATCAAAAGATGGTCTGCATCTCTTGAATAAATACAAGAATACATCTTTCACATTTTTTGGGAGTAGATAGTATAACATACTTAGCCATTTTCAGGAAGCCTAATAAAATATTACCAATTCTAAAATTCTGAGTATAAGTAACTTAGTTTAGGAAATAACACCAAATAACATTACTTAAAAATATTAAGGAATTAAGTGTACATTGAGATAACTTTGGTACCCAATGTAGCAGCCCATCCATACTTAATAAAGATGTATGTTTTTCCTTATGATTCCCATCCAAGTACTAACCAGGTCCGACCCTGCATAGCTTCCGAGATCAGACAAGATCGGGCTTGCTCAGGATGTTATGGCCATAGACTCCTTATTATTACTGATGTAATTTAAAAGTCTCTTCTAAAAATCAATATGTTAAAAAAAGAATCCAAGAGTAAACAGCATGCATATATTTAGTGTAATATTCTTTGCTTTTCTTAACTTGGAGCATAAAAGCCTTTCAGTAACTGATGTCAAATTCTTAAAATAGACTACATTATCTTCAACCATATTATCTATTCCCATATGTCATAAAATGACAGTTTCCAGCAGAATACCAGGAAATATACAAAAGGAGTCAGTAAGTGGTACTGCTTTCCTAATGCTTCTCCTAATGGGAGAGATACTAAATTTGATTCTGATTTTTAAATGTAACATAAAAAAAGATGAAAAAAATATATTTTAGTTGTTAAAAGCATCATAAGTTAGGGTATGCTATGTTAAATTTTCTCTGCTTTCAAACACCATATAAAAATGTGAAAGGGCAGGTGTTGCCTTCCTACTAAATTTTGTTCATTCATTAAACAAATATTTTGAGTGCCTTCTAGATCCTAGTTGTTCTAGATTACAGCAATAAAAGCAAAAGCAAAACAAACCTCTTGCTGTGCAGCCTCTAAAATAGCCCCCAATAATCTCTGTGTGTTGGTATTCACATCCTTGTATAATACTCTCTCCTGAGTGTTTGTTAGACCTAATGATTCACTTCTAATGAATATAATATGGCAAAATTAATGAGATGTCATTTCTGTGATTAGGTTACAAAGAGACTGTGACTGCAGCCTTGCTCAAGCTTCTCCTGCACACATTCTCTTTCTATCCAGGAGCCCTCACTCTGGAGAAAACAATCTATCGGCCATGCTGTGAGCTGCTCTATGGAGAGGCTCATATGCCAAGGAACTGAAATCTCTGATCAACAGCCAGTGAGGACCTGGGGCATGCCAACAGCCATCTGAGTGAACTTGGAAGTGCATCTTGAGATTTCCCAACTAGACATATGAGTGAGCTTGAAAATGGATCCTTCCCCATTAATGCCTCAGGCTGACTACTGCCTCTGCCAGTACCTTGATTGCAAGACACCTTGACTCAACAGCACCCAGCTAAGGTGTGCCCAGATCCTGACCCACAGAAACTGTGAGACAATAAATGTTTATTGTTTTAAGGTGCTACATTTTGAGGGCAATTTTATATATAACCATCGATAACTAATACACTAGCCCTCATTGTTAATATTCAAATGTGTACACCTGACCTAAGGAGAACACATTTTGGAGTATGGTGGATACAAGAACTAATCTGAACAGTATAGTGGTTCCTCAAAAAATTAAACATAGAATTACTGTCTGATCCAATAATCCACTTTTGAGAAGATACATAATTGAAAACAAGAACTCAAACAGATACTTGTACATTTATCTTTATGGTGGCATAATTCACAATAGCTAAAAGGTAGAAATAGCTAAAAGGTAGAAACAACCCAAGTGTCCACAGATGGATAAATGGATAAACAAGATGTAGTATATACATAAATAAAATATTATTTAGCCTTAAGAAGAATTTCTGACAAATGCTATACTATGCATGAAACTTGATGACATTTTGCTAAGTGTAATAGTCATACAAATATTGTATGATTCTGCTTATATTATATACCTAGAGTAGTCAAATTCACAGAGACAGAAAGTGGAATGGTGTTTGTCATGGGCTGGGGAAGCAGGTAGTGGGCAGTTATTGTTTAATGGGTATGGAGTTTGACTTTGGGAAGATGAAAAGTGTTCTGGAGATGATTGATAGTACTGGTTACACAACAATGTGAATGCACTTAATGTCATTGAACTATAAACTTAAACATGGTTAAAATGGTAAATTTTATGCTATATATGTTTTACTGCAGAAAAAAAAGAAAACACACACAGAAAAAGAAAGAACTAATGTAAATGAAAACTCTTACCCTACTCGTCTACTTTCCTTTAGCTCAGACAATTGAGGTTAATTATTTGGGTAAATGTCAAAGTTTGGGTGTATGACAAGAGTACTGAAGGTGCAATGTCAATGCTCTTGCTGGTGATGGGAGGCATTGGTCATGCTTCTCCATCTCACAGAGAATCAAGAAGGGTGAGAGTTGTTTGAATGCACAAAGTAATGATAAAATCACATTCAGTAGGAAGAAAACATAGAAAGCAAAGATAACAGAGCTTCTAAGCCAGTGTGGACATTGTGGATCTCAGGTGAGACAAGGTAATAGAGAACTACAGAGGGTCTTGTCTGGGGGACATGGCTAAGCCTTGACTGGTCACTGATGTGGTGCGGATGTGTAAGCCCAGAGATTATTAAAAACTTCTCCTGGACCACATTATCAGAGGATCATGTGTGGGTGGGGTTTTCAGGGTTAGGTCTCTCATAACACTTCACATAAAGTTGAATCTATTTTATCATCAAGCTAGAAAAGAGATAGGCAGAGTGGGAGGTGAGGATTTAGGCCCAGACCGAGTACATATCTCTGAATAAATGTCTAAGGCCTTTGTGTTTACACTTACAAGTAGGAGTTAGAGGATAAAGGTGACAAGAAAAGTATCAGGCTATCAGATAAAGACTCCCTGTAGACTCCCTCTCCTACAGGGAGAACCAGAGGATGAATCTGCCCAGCTGGATCACACAGTAGGCAAGCTCAGGGATGGCACATATCTCTCTTAGGTCTAGGGATGAAAGTCTCTAAGTTCTAGTGCAACTTTTTCAGACTGTAGCTTTTTTTGGTTTCTTCAACATCTGAATAAAGTGTGAAGAGGACTTATAAATCAAATAGTTACATTATGACTTATTTCTCAGTGTTATTGGTGCTAAAAGTTGTGTCATGCAGTGGTGAATACAGAACAGTGTGATGACAAAGAATAGGAAGAAGCTTCTAGCACAGTACTCACTGGCAGCCCAGTGAAGGTTCAGGGACACTTGAAAGCAGAGTACTACACTGTTCTGAGGGGTGACAAAGAAGAAAAAAAGCTTAGTGGGAGATCACAGTGGATGTGGGACCAGAGAGCAAGAGAAGCACTGTACTGTTAATGACCTCCTCCTTTTATCATTTACACTTCACATTTGGATGTTATATATCTTTGAATGCTGACATTTCAATTATTAATATATGTTTGCTTTAGACCATATCAGCCTAATTGTAAAGTAAGGCGGATCATAAATTTGCTATTTTTATCATTTTAATATTTTGGATTATGCAGGACACCACAGCTGATTGCAAGGATACACAGATGATTAAGAGTAAACTCTTTTTTTTCCTTCAGCAGCCTGAAATTATGTGGAAGGAAATAAACATTTGCCTTGCAGCATGAGATGTAGGATAATAGAGGTCTGGATAGGGTGCAAAGAAGAGGAGTGCTTGTGGGGGCCAGAAGCCTTCCTGGCAAAGGTGAATGTTAGATAGTCTTGAATAGTTCTATGCTGTGGAGAAGCAGGGAAATGTTAGAGCATGAAGCATGAATCCATAGCCCTGGATATGGATAGGAGAAAAACCTGAGATATGTCAGGAGAGGGAGTATAGCCAGACCCTACTGGTCCTAAATACTTGGCCATGATTCTCTGTACACAACGGAGCACTAGTGATAGAAGTGACATGATCAAATTTATGATTTTTTTGGTAGATGAAAACCATAAAAAGGAATTGTTTTAGTAAGCTATAAATGGTATTAATTTTATGAATTATGTGATCTTCTTCCTTAACTGTCTGTCTTTTACTCTACATTGACTCTACAAGGTCAACAGTGGTTACTCAGATGAAGATAATTCCCACCCACCTCACTCCCTATCTACACCAACCCTGACCTGGAGAGATAATAGAAAGTTATGGTGGAACTAGAAGTAGAAAAGTTAAACAAAATGCTTAATTTATTTGTAAAAATTCATATAATATCACTATGAGACTTTTTTTAAAAGTTCATTTTGTATATCTCTTTATCTGGAAGAAAAAATTGATCATTGAGGTTCCTGGGTTCCTATTAATATATCTCTAAGCCAGGAGAAAGTAAAAAAAAAAAAATGCATTCTTTCTTTCTTTCAAATTTTAAATTCTTTTTCTTTTGTTCTAGTATCTTATTTCTTCTTCACAAATATCATATATACTGTTATTTTTATTTTTAATAACTTTTAAATGTTACCAAATTACTAGTGATATGATGAAAGTTTTATTTATGGAAAGAATAACCAGAAAAGAAATATAAAAATAATATTTCATAGATAATGGAAAAAAAGGGTTTACCTCCTTGAATTTCTTTCTGAAGTATACATTCGGATAAGCTAGTTTGGGCCCATTAATTATAAACTACATATTGAATTATTACAAAAACAAAATACTTGTATTATAAAATGGAACATAAGATACAACAATCACCATCCCATGAAAATGCTGTACTGTAAAAGCAAAAGTAATATAATAACCAAGGTAAAAATAGCTTGAAATATAAGGATTTGCTTCATAATAAGCCTGACAAAAATTAGTTACAGCTAAATATTTTGAATAATTTCATAAGGTTTTCTGTGCTTCTTATTTTGGAATTGATTCCCAAGAATAATGAGGGCAGAAAATCAGTTTGAAGAGAATATTCCAAAAGCCCTCCTTAAGGTTCAGTGAAGAAATATTTTTCAATATCAACAAGCAGCGATAATAATAGCAAAACAAACAAAGACAATAAAAATAAACAAAACTAAAATTCTAGGCATATCTGAATTAGTTTAAGGCTGAAGTCTAACTCTTTCCTTTTCAAGAGAATGTATTTTTCTTGCTGGAACTTAAGAGTTAGATAGGACTACTGTTTTCTGTGCCTTTCTATTATCCATTCATTAGATGGAGGGTTTTGGGGTGGGTAATATGGGCTTGTCACTATACATAAGTGCCCTTATAGAGCTGACAGTTGAATGGAGGACATGGATCAGAACATAGTGAATTAGGAATGAGGTAAGAACTGAGAAGTTCCCCTTGGCTATAGCAATGAGGAGGTTGCTGTGGTAGGAGCTGCTTCTACAGAGTGTTAGTTATTATGATGATTTGAGGAAAGATGGATGGAGAGATTTTTGGATATAGACTATAGACATTTTCATCAAGTTTGGCTGTAAAGGTTGCAGACACATGGGGTGGTAGCCTACCTGTGGCTTAAAGGTGGAGAAAAAAACTTATATTTCTATATTGAAGAGAGTAAAACTTGTTCACATGCCAAACAAAGGAAGTTAGAGGGGAAGGAGAGGAAGAAGATACTGGAGGAACAGTTACAATATACAGTAACATAGATAAGTGTGGAAATAAACAAGTGAAATCCATGGGCTGATGAGGGTAGGGATTATATATAATTTAGACCTACAGTAAAGTACAGATTCCTCATCCTTTGGGATTCTATTTGCAGGTAAGACTAGTGGAAGCAGATGGTACTTTCTTACCACTGTGTTTGTTTCTCTACCCAGTTTTTTATAATGAGAAAGTTGGGGATGTAAAAAGAATTAGACAAGGAACAATTTTCATCACAGACTCTACCTCCATTTGTTTCCCTTATAAAAGGTATCACAATTCATTCTAAAATAATTACTTAAAAAAGCAAAAACAATAAATCTGAATAAGAGCAATAGGGTATTCTTAAGAGCCTTCACACACTTCAAATGATTTCGGTGAAGTGATACCCTTGTGGATTGATAAAATTTTGCAGTAATAATCTATATTTTTCTTCTTGTGTTCTGTTTTCCTTTTCCTTTGGTCCATTTAAGGAGGGATTTTTTCCACTGTGGTCATCAAACCAGGCCTAGACAGAATGGGAAGGAGGCTGCAAGTCTGTGTGGATTTTGTTTTCTGCAAGCCTAAGTCTGGAAGAATTTGGAGGAATGATGGAGAAGTTAAAAAGAAGGTGATTTATAGGTGTTGACAAAATGTTTGAACGCATTGTACCAGAGAGTAGTGTTTCTTTCCCTCCAGACTAGAAAAATCTCTCAGTGCTTTAGAAGTTTGGTAAAGGAGGTGAGGAAGAAATCTCTGGGTCCTGACATCAGCAACAATCTACTCTCTGTGTCCATTACCACTGCTGGGGAAGCTGTAAGATCTGAGGGTGGAATGGCTTGCGAAGTGCCTTGGCAGGGGGCATCGTGCGCAGCTTCAACAAAGTTCCTTGTGTCCTTAGCAGGGCTTAGAAGCACCAGAGCCATTCGGTCTGGCTGGGCTATGCAACAGGAACAATGGATAGCTCAACAAAAATCTGTGATGACCAAGACTGAGGACCGGATGCCCATACACCCTTAAATGCCTTGGTACTAATATGTTTCAAAATCACTAGACCAGTTCTGCTCAGTGTGATCTTACGGTTCCAGAAGGGATATTTATTCTCACTCTGGTGAGTTTTGAAGGAAGAAAGGGCAAGTCTCATGAAGATATCTAATTATAAAGAAGTGGGGCATCAAAACCATATATCGATTTTGCCTTCCCACAAACTTTGTAAATCTTTAACCAATACATTTATGTTTTTCACTTTGGGCTCACTTTAATATAGATTTATGATTCACTAGTACAGAAAGTAACACACCCTCTAGGTACACAACCAAATTTCTAGGTGCTCAGTGCTGTGTACAAATGAGTTATATAGTTTCTTTATAAAGACTTTAAAAACTGAGAATGTATATAGTAAGCTTCAATAAAAAAGAGATCAGTATTAAATTACTGTTTGTTTCAGTTTTAAGGTAAAAGAACCCAGTATAGTAAGTTTTTAATGTATATTTGTCATTCTCACTGCACACATATGGAAAGAATGATGCTCAAAAGGTAAGTAATTTTCTAAGTTAAGGCAACTGGTGACTTGTGGAGTTGGTTTTTGAATGCAAGTTTCTCCCTTTCTTTCTCCTCCTTTGTTCTTCTCTCTCTCCCTTTCTTTTTCTTTTTTTTTTTTTAAATCCCCTTAAGTTCCTTTTTACTATCTTCCTTGTTTTCACAAGTGATTCTACCTTCTTTCCATAGCAGTGATATTTATTATCAACAAATATAAGTAATTTATACACTGAGATATTTTTTGTCCTTAAAGTAGTAATTTTATGTGGATTTTCCAGTAATATTAGTTTTAATAAAAAAACTTCACAACACCCTTCAGCATTTGCCTAAAAACAAGTTTATGAGCCGTGTAAGAAGAGTTTTATTCCATGTCTTGTTACATCATGTATGTCTAAAATTGACACTCAATCAGTCACTGACAATTGTCATGAAGTTTGGTATTGAATAACTAGTGGATAATTTAAAAAATTCTTAAGGGATAAAAGATATGACATCTCCATTGACTTTAGAACAAAAGCGTGTTACAAGCTGAAAAGGCAATTTAAGAAAAAACCTTAAAGTATGAGATCACAGCACTGTGGAACTGAAACAAATCTTCGTCCAGCTTCCTTAGTCAGCTTGAAGGTACTTTTAAGTGGTTTAAAGATAACATACAGATTACCACATTAGAAACTCAAAGTTATTCAAGAAAATGTTCACCAAAAATATTCATTTTCTGTCTTTACACATTCATAAGACATCTAATTCCAAGAAGGAGACTTAGTGTCTACCACTAGAGTTAATGGAACAGTGAAGACAGATTTCTACTTAATCCCCCTGAACCAAAGAAAGCTAATTTTTAAGGCTTACTATAACAATGACGACTAAGAATTTCATGAAACCCAGGTGGATAAACAATATATATTATATCCTTAAAAATGTATACCATTTCTTAAATGTGTTTTAATTTTACTTTAAAACTTGTGAGAATTTAAATAATTTGGATTTTAATCCTTACTCTTTACTATTATTTTTATGATGCAGAAATAATGCATGTATTATACTGTCCTATAGCTAAGTATCTGTATTGTCCAACAGCTTTATAATAGATAGTCACTTCTAAAATTTTGAGAGTTCATAATAAATTTTAATTTTCTTTCAACTAAAGACTTTTTTAAACCAGATTTACATTAAGAAGAAAGTCTCAATATTACAGAGTTGTCCTATTTTATTAATGGGAAAGCAAGTAGCATGTCTTTTTATTTAGAGAAGCCAACTAACTAATAATTAATTAATATATGGTACAATATTTTTAATACCTGTAGTATTTTATGTAACAATAATAATTGCTCAAGAGATTACATATGATCTAAAATCAGCATTTAAAAAAGGTGCTTATGTTTTTTTTAGAAAATGTTTAATTTCCTTTTTTGAAGTATGTGATCAGTAAAAATAGGAGTCTTTTTTTTTTTTGCAACATGTAAAAATCTATGTTGTTGTAGGAGTAGTATTATTGATTTGCTGAGTAGAACAGGTTATCACCAAAAATTGCTTTAGAACAATTAAGTATAAATGTGTAAATCTACATTTCTTCTAAAAATATAAATTGAATCAAATGTCCAGCCCATGAAAACCTCTATTAAAATGAGAAGTGAGGTAAAATATTTTCAAATATTTCTACAATATTTCTTATTGCCTAGAATTAAATATATATTTAAAAAGTTAATTTAAAAAGTATCCTGTCAAATGGTTTGTCTAATTTACCTAAATGAAGAAAATGTTTTTCAATAAAGGACTCTTTCTTTAAATAGCCCTTAAAATAACATATGGGTTTTTAGTTTTTAATACTCTTTTCCCAAAACTTAGAAACTTTCTGAGGCAACACTATTTAAAAAACATGTTGGTAATAGCATTATTTGAGTAGATTGCAGCTTTCTGAAGACAGAAAATGTGTCTTATTCATCCTAGCACTTAGCATAATTCCTAGAACTTGGCTTATTTATCCAGTCCATTGGACAAATATATGAATAAGTTTTCCACATGAAATATCTTTAGAATATCTACAGCTTCTTTATATTATTGTATTTTTATTGTTCAAATAGAAATGTATCTTTTGAGTTCCCTAAGGCCTCCGATAACTTAAAAATATATTAGCAGCTAAAAAAATAAATCAAGAAGTGATTTTTTGGCTACTCATGTGAAAATGAAATGCAAGTTATAATACTAAAAATTTTATCTACTTGAGAGATACTGAAAAATGACAATACTTAGTAAAGATAAATTGGGCTTAATTATGAAGACATGAAATTTAGGGTTATTGAGGTAGGCACTATTTTTAGGTCTTCGTCAAGGGTTTAAGCATGATAAACTCAGAATTTAAAATAAATGAGTCTCACTGCCTTATAAGAAACCCTTGAAAGATAAGGCTGAAGACAGGAAGATCATCTGAGAGGTTGTTGCTATAATTCAGTGTGAGCTGTGTGGTTGAAATGTGAATATAGGGAGATATAAATAGAAAATATTTAGCAGAAACTATTGATAAGACTGAATATAGGCCAAAAAGAAATTGAACTTTAAATTTCAAGCTGATCTGACTGACAAAATTGTGACAAAAACTTGAAAAATTAAAGCATGAAATAGAAGGGGTTTGAAATGTTATGACTTGTTTTAGACTTATTAAATTTGCAATGACAGTAGGAAATCAAACATCTATGTGGAAATGTAAAAGAAATTCAGTAGGCCATTTAGAAACCTGAATAATAATGCAGAGCTAAATTCACATTTTTTTAGCTTAATCAGCAATGTAGGAGCAGTTGAAGTTATGCTAAAGGAACATGCTGCGGGGTTATATTGAGACAGGAGAACAGAGTCACAGTGAACCCTATAAATTATTATAAAAATGAGAGTAGGAAAAGAAGCTGTTGAAGGATAAATAAGGAAAATTCAAAGAAGGAGGGTGAGAACTAGATTAAAGTATGAGATGAAGAGGGTGGACAGAATTTCAAGAAAGGAAGTAAAGTTATGGTATTCAGGAACCTACTCCTATCAGCTCAAGAGAGCAGATTGTTAAATTTTCAGCAATATTATGAGTCAGTTCTTAAACACAGCCATTAAAATTTTTAAATTATATAAACTTCCAAGTGAATAAAATGTGTTAAAAACTAAGTTAATAAATCCTCAAAACTCACCCATTTCTAATTATTTTACTACTGTCCATACTCCTTAGGTTATTTATGTATATTATATATATATAATATATATATGATGTGAAAATCCAAGTAACACTATTTTGTCGTTGTTATTCAGTAGTTTATTCACTTACACTGCCATGTAATATTCCATTAAATGAATACATAATATCACAATTCATTCTACTATTGATAAGCATTAAGGTTGTTCCAATAAAATTTATGTACAAATACAAACAATGGGCTGGATTTGGCCCAAAGAACCTAATTTGCCAACTCTTAGATAGTTAACAGAAACCTAAATCATGCCTGCATTTTAGCACTTGTCAATTTCATGGTGTAAATACTTCCACCACTGCTGATTCAAAGTTACCAATGTGACAGCCTCATGTTCTGAGTTGGGAAGAGATGTGCAATAAAACAGCATTACACCAGCTGAGTCTTGGGCTGGAAGACTGTGCCTGACAAAGGAGAAAGAGAAAGCCTGCACAAATATCCTGAGGATTTAAATTTTTTTTTAAAAATTCCTCTCTTGAAATAAAAAGGTAATCACTTTCAATAGCTTCATTAATTATAAAAGAAACTAAATTTTAAATAATATTACCTGGGATATAGGCAGTTCCTTTCCTCTGTAAGCTTCAAAGTTAATCATGTGTGGAAGTTAATTTCCAACATTTCCTTTTAAAACTACTGTGGCATTCTCTGTCTGTTTACATACGACCTTCATTAAGGCTAAGAATTTCCTCATTTAGATTTTGGCTTTATATGAGGGTAATATTGGTTGTTTCCCAATACTTTATGTCAAAAGAAGATAATTCTTTTTCTTTCTTTACTTATGTGTTCCTGAATCTCTAAGTCATACTTAGGCTTGGACAGGAAGGCATTCACACTCTGAATTTTTTTCTCTTATTTCATCAGATCAGAGCTGGCATATGGCTTGTTCTTTGGTGTCTTGAAAACACTGGGTAAATTCAGCATTGCTGTAGAAATCTACCTTGTGAGAAAAGATTAATTGCATTTTCTCATCCTCTTTTATTCTCTTTGTTATATGATTATATCTTATAACAAAAGGCCAAGTCTGGTGTAATAAGTTGTTCAGGTGATAAAAGATTAGAGCTAAAAATTGTGAATGTTTTGAAGTGTAGACTGAAATCTCCTCACTATCACCTCCTCCCTTCCCTGCCTACCTTTATCCCCATACATTTAAACTTCTTTGATTTTCTTTTCTTGGGCCTTGAAATCCATCTGTACAGTATAGGCATCTAAATATTAGTCACTGATGTTTATAAAAAACTGGAAAAAAAGGCAGCAAATCCTTGGCTTTTTATTTTTAATTTCAGCATATTACATAGGTACAAATGTTTAGGGCACATGTATTGCCTTTGCCCCACTTGAGTCAGAGCTTCAAGCATGTCCACCCCACAGATGGTGTGCACCACACCCATTAGGTGTGAATATACCCCACCTCTCCTCCCCCCACCCACCTGCTCAACACCCAATGAATGTTACTACTATATGTGTAATAAGTGTTGATGAGTTAATACCAATTTGATGGTGAGTACATGTGGTGTTTGTTTTTCCATTCTTGTGATAGTTCATTTAGTAGAATGGGCTCCAGCTCTATCCAGGATAATACAGGAGGTAATAGATCACAATTGCTTTTGTGGCTGAGTAGAACTCCATGGTATACATATACCACATTTTATTAATCCACTCATGTATTGATAGGCACTTGGGTTGTTTCCACATCTTTGCAATTGTGAATTGTGCTGCTACAAACATTCGAGTGCAGATGTCTTTTTTATAGAATGTCTTCTTTTCCTTGGGGTAGATGCCCAGTAATGGTATTGCTGGATCAAATGGTAGTTCTACTTGTAGCTCTTTGAGGTATCTCTATATTACTTTCCACAGAGGTTGTACTAGTTTGCAGTCCTACCAGCAGTGTATGAGTGTTCCTATCTCTCCACACCCACACCAACATTTATTGTTTTGGGACTTTTTTATCGAGGCCATTCTCAGTGTAGTTAAGTGATATCTCATTGTGGTTTTGATTTGCATTTCCCTGATAATTAGAGATGTTCAGCATTTTTTCATATGTTTATTGACTATTAGTATATCTTCTATTGAAAAGTTTCTGTTATTGTCCTTTGCCCACTTTTTAATGGGGTTGTTAGATTTTTTTTCTTTCTGATTTTCCTGAGTTCTGTATAGATTCTAGTTACCATCCCTTTATCTGATGTGTAATGTGTGAATATTTTCTCCCATTCTGTAGTTTGTCTGTTTGCTCTCGTGATAGTTTCCTTGGCTGTGCAGAAACTTTTTAATTTCATCAAGTCTCATTTATTTTTGTTGTTGCTGTGATTGTCTTTGGGGTCTTCCTCATAAATTCTTTGCCTAAGCCAATGTCTATAAGAGTTTTTCCAACATTTTCTTCTAGAATTCTTATAGTTTTATGCCTTTGGTTTAAGTCTGTTATTTACCATGAGTTGATTTTTGTGAGAGGTGAAAGATGCAGATCCTGTTTCAGTCTTCTACATGTGGCTATCCAATTTTCTCTGCACCATTTATTGAATAAGGATTCTTTTACCCAGTGTATGTTTTTGACTGCTTTGTCAAAGATTAGATGGCTATATGAGGATGGTTTTATATCTGGGTTTTTAGTTCTGTTCCATTGGTCTATGTTTCTGTTCTTGTGCTAGTACCATGCTGTTTTAGTTACTATAGCCTTGTAGTATAGCTTGAAGTCTGGTAAATTGATGCCTCCCAATTTGTTCTTTTTGTTTGAGATTGCTTTTGCTATACGGGGTCTTCTCTGGTTCCATACGAAGTGTAGAATTATTTTTTCTAGATCTGTGAAAAATGATGTTGTTATTTTAATAGGGATTGCATTGAATCTGTAGATCACTTTGGGTATCATAGACATTTTAGTAATGTTGATTCTGCTGACCCATGAGCATGGTATCGTTTTCCACCTGTTTATGTCCTGTGCTATTTTCTTCCTGAGTATTTTGTAGTTCTCCCTGTAGAGGTCTTTTACCTTCTTAGTTAAATATATTCCTAGGTATTTTATTTTCTTTGTTGCTATTGTGAAGGGCATTGAGTCTTTGATTTGGTTCTCAGTTTGACCGTCGTTGGCATATAGAAATGCTGCTGATTTCTGTACATTAATTTTGTAACCTGAGACTTTGCTGAATTTATCAGTTCCAATAGTCTCATGGCAGAATCTTTGGAGTTTTCAAGATATAAGATCATATTGTCAGTAAAGAGTATTAATTTGACCTCTTCTGGCCCATTTGGATGCCCTTGATTTGCTTCTCCTGTCTGATTGCTCTAGCTAGGACTTCCAGCACTATGTTGAATAAAAGTAGTGATAGATGGCAAATTTGTTTGGCTCCAGTTCTGAACAGGAATGTTTTCACTTTTTCCCCATTCAACATGCTGTTGGGTGTGGGCTTGTCATATATGGCTTTTATAATTTTTAGATAAGTCCTATCAATGCCTATTTTTTTAAACATTCTTATCATAAAAAGGTGCTGAATTTTGTTGAATGGTTTTTCTGTGTGTATTGAGAGGATGATATGTTCTTTGTTTTTGCTTCTATATATGTGGTGAATTACATTTATGGATTGTGTATGTTGAACCATCCCTATATCTCTGGAATGAATCCCACTTGGTCGTAATGGATTATTTCTTTGATAAGCACCTAAATTTGGTTTGCTAGGATTTTGTTGAGAATTTTTACATCTATATTCATAAGGGATATTAGTCTGTAGTTTTCTTTTTGTGTGCGTGTCCTTTCCTGGTTTTGGTATGAGGGTGATGTTGGCTTTATAAAATGTGTTGGGGAGGATTCCTTCATTCTCAATGTTTTGGAATAATTTTTTAAGGATATGAACCAGCTCTTCTTTGTCAGTCTGGTAAAATTCGGCTGTGGAACCATCTGGTCTAGGACTTTTCTTTTTAGGAAGGCTTTTTATTGCTGCTTCAATTTTCGTACTTGATATTGGTTTGTTCAGGAATTTTATTTCTTCCTGATTGAGCCTTGGGAGCCTGTATGTTTCTAAGAATTTGTCCATTTCTTCCACATTTTGAAGTTTATGTGCATAGGGGTTTTCATAGTATTCATAGATTATATTTTATATTTCCATGGTATCAGTTGTAATTTCTCCTCTTTCATTCCTTATTGAACTTATTAGAGTCCTTTCTTTTCTGCTTCTCATTAATCTAGCAAGAGATAGGTGGATTTTATTTTTCTAAAGAACCAACTTTTTTTTTATTAATCTTCCATATAGTTTTTTTTTTATCAATTTCATTTAGTTCTGCTCTGATCTTTGCTATTTCTTTTCTTCTGCTAGGTTTGGGGTTGATTTGCTTATCCTTTTCCAGTTCTTTGAGATGATTCATTAGATTGTTGATTTTTGATCTTTCTGTCTTTTGGATGTAGGCATTTGTGGATATAAATTCTCTTCTTAGGATTCTTTTAGCTATGTCCCAGAGATTTTGATAACTTGTGTCCCCTTTATCACTTAGTTCAAAGAATCTTTTGATTTCCTTCTTAATTTCCTCCTCAACAAAATAATCATTCAGAAAAAGGTTGTTTAGTTTTCATGACTTTGTGTAGAGAAAAGAGTTTCTGTTAGAGTTGATTTCTAATTTTGTTCCAGTGTGGTTTGACAAGATGTATGGCATAATTTCTATGTTTTAAAATTTGTTGAGATATGCTTTGTGACCTAGGATATGGTCACTCTTAGAGAATGTCCTATGAGCTGATGAGAAAAACATATATTCAGTTAGTTTTGGGTAGAATGTTCTGTAATTGTCAGTCAGGCCCACTTATTGTACAGTTCTGTTTAAGTCCATTGTTGCTTTGTTTATTTTCTGTTTGGAGGATCTGGCCTATTGTGTCAGAGGGGTGTTGAAGTCTCTGGCTATTACAGGGTTGCTGTTTACCATTTTGTTTAGATCAAGTAGGATTTGTTTATGAATCTTGGTGCACCTGAGTTAGTTGTCTAAATATTTAGAATTGTTATGTTTTCTAGTTGAATTGTACCCTTCAACATTATATAATGACCATCTTTGTGTTTTATTACTTTTGTTGATTTGAAGAATATCTCATCTGAAATCCGAACTGCTATGCCAGTTTTCCTTTGACTTCCATTTGCATGAAATATTGTTTTCCATCCCTTTACCTTGAGTCTGAATGCCTCTTTGTGGGTTAGATGTGTTTCCTGAAGACATCAGATACTTGGCTTGTGTATATTTATCCATTCGGCCAGCCTATGTCTTTTTAGTGGGCAGTTCAAGCCATTCACATTTATTGTAAGAATTAATAAGTGGGGCAAATTTCTTTAATCCTGTTGAGTTGAATTTTGTTGCTTTGTTTTCTCTCTTGAGCCATTGGGGTGTCTGGTCTTTTACTTTTAGCTTTTGGATGATTTTACACTGGTGAGTGTTTATTGTGCTGATCTGTGTGTAACACTATATGAGTACTTCCTGGAGGGCAGGTCTTGTCTTGATGAATTCCCTCAGTCTTTGCTTGACTGAGAAGGTCTTTGTTTCTCCTTCACATAAGAAACTTAGTTTTATAGGGTATAAGATTCTAGGCTGGGCATTATTGTGTTTCAGAAGAATGAGAATGAGGCCCCAGTTTCTTCTTGCTTGTAAGGTTTCAGTTGAGAAGTCTGCAGTTAGTCTGATGGGTTTTCCTTTGTATGTTACTTGTTTCTTTCACCTTACAGCTTCAAGAAAGGCCTCGTTAGTGGATATTTTGGTCAGTCTGATGACTGCATGATGTGGTGCCTTCCTATTTGCAATGAATCTCCCAGGGGTCCTTTGGGCTTCCTGTACCTGGATACCTAGTTTTTTAGCAAGGACAGGGAAGTTTTCCTCCATTATATCCTCAAATAGTTTATCCAGTCCTTGTGTATTTTCTTCTTCACCCTCAGGGATGCCTATAATTCTCACGTTAGGCTTCTTCATATAATCCCACATTTCTTGTAGGCTTTGCGCTTTTTTCTTATTTCTCTGCTCTATCTCTGCAACTGACTTATGTAATTGAATGGTGTTATCTTCAATCCTTGAGATTCTTTCTTCTGTTTGATCTACCCTATTCTTGAGGCTTTCCATTGTGTTTTGTAATTCCTTGAATAAATTCTTCATTTCTAGAAGTTCTGTTTGATTTTTTGTTAATATTTTAATTTCTTTAGTGAATATTTCTTTGAGGTTCTGGATTTTTTTTGTGGTTTCTTTGTGTTGGGTATCCATTTTCTTTTGCATGCCATTGAGTTTTCCTAAAAATCTATGGTCAAAATACTTCTGTTATGTTAGTGTTCTGAATTTGGTTAAAATCCATTGCTAGAGAGCTGGTGTTCCCCTTGGGGGTATGCTTTCAGTTTGATTCTACATACTTCCAGAGTTCTTTCGCTGATTCTTTCCCATCTGGAACAGCTATTGCTTCTTATCTTTAGATTTTTGTTTAGATAATGATATGCTCAGTTTAGTCTCTGAGACAGTAGGTGGTGTTTGTGGGTGAGATTTGACTACATACACCTTTTCTGCATAAGTCAGTAAATGCAGTAAAAGGGTGTGCAGATTGACCTCCCTGTCAGTAGGTGGCGCTTGATGGCAGGAGCCAGCTGCAGCGTTGTTTTTGGGTCATTCCTCTGGAGAGTCACTCTAGTGCCTCAGGTGGTGGGTGGATCCCTGGACTTTCCAGGTTTGTCCTTATTCTCCTCCTCAGCCAGTGGGGGCAGCAGGTTGGGGATTCAGGCTGGGCAAGGCTGGGTTGGGTGAGCCTGACCTCCACCTCCACAAATGCTGTTAGCAGGGGTCAAAGATCTGTTCTCTGCTTCTGGACAAAGCTGCCAGGGAGGGACTGAAATGGCCCCACTCAGCCAAAAAGTCTGCATGTGGAGGTGGGGCTGTCTGAGACCTGGAGTCTGGAGCAGGCTTTGCTCCTTTCCACCCTCCCCTATTCCTTTGTTTCTCTCAGGCCTCTGCCATCAGGCAGGACCTCATGCCAGTGGATCTCCCCTGACTGTGATGCAAGCTAGGAGGTTCCTTGCCCAGGATCACAGCCTGAGCTGGGAGTGAGCATGGCCCTCCTGTGAGATCAGGGTTGCCTTTCAAGCATGCTGCTGGTAGGACCCACTCTGAGCTGTCCTTGAAGGCACACGTACCTCAGTAGACTAGCTCACAAATATCCCTTCTGTGCCTCTGGCAATGCAATTGAGACCTGGATATATGGGATGTGGCCTGCACTCCTGTTTCTCGGGCTCCAGAGATCACTTCCTTTCCCTGCTAGGGAGAAGAGGGCTGGTCTCAAGTCACCCATGGGGTGTCCAAGCTGGATCAATGTCTCTCTGCCTCCGGATTTATCCTGCTCTGCTGGAGTCACCAGGCAAGCAGCACCTGGGAGTGCCGGTGGGTAGGGAGCTCACAGTCCAAGTATCCCTCAGTCCACTACAGGGCCTCAAAAGGAAAAAGTCTCATTCCCTGCTGATACCTCTGGGTGATGGCTAAATTGTCTCTCTCCGCAGCTGTGGGTAGGGCAGGGGAAGGGGAGAATGAAGCAATATGGCACCTGCCAATCAGCTTGGGTCTATGGGACAAAGGTGCCCCAAGGGAGCTGGGATCATGGTGCCCTGTCCTTAAGAGGCTCACTGCTCACTGATGGAAGCTGTCTCTGGGCTGGTGTTGGCAGGTCTCTCCAGCAGCTCAGGAGCCCACCAGCAGTCTGAGATGCAAGGGAGGGGAAATTTAAGTGCTCTACCTACCCTTGTCGCTGGTCTCTAAGCCTCTGGGGGTTTAGACCCTGCCGATGCCTTTCTCCGTCCATTTCTGCTCTACAACTTCTTCCCATAGAGTCTCCTGTGGTTTCAGGCACCCTTCCTTCTGACCCTCATCTGATCTATGTTTGTCTGCCTGTTTATTTTTTTTCACTTTCATCGAAAATCTATTTTTCTTGCAAAGACACTCTGGCTGGTGGTTTTCTCATCTACCATCTTGCACATCAATGCAATCCTTGGCTTTTGAACTCAAAATCTTTACTTCTTATGTATGAAGAAGATATTTATAAAGAATATTTTTTATTTAGTTTTGAACTTTCCACACTCCTGCCAAGAGCTCCTCTGAACTGGCAGCAGGAAGTAAAAGAAGAAAGGAAGCAAAATAGTTAAGCCTGCTTAGGGCTGGGCTTATGCTTTGCCTCTATTTCATACTCAGAGTTATTTCAAAGCAGGTGGAGAGCATATTGTTAAAACCCCCAAGATAAGTTTGGATGCTCAAAAGTAGAGGAGACCACTTTTGGGAATTCAACAAGTTCTACTCTTGTAGGTATTTCTTATGTTGGCAAGAGTGTGAGTCCCGATGGCTTTTCTTGGTATCCAAGAAAATAAAGTCTTGATAATGATTTATGTTTTTTTTGACTCATGGGAAGATAACTAAAACTTTCCACTGCCTTCAAAGAGAGTGAGCAATTAGCTGAAATAAAGAATCAACAGAGTAAATTAGTTCCTCAGTTTTGGTTGTTTGATGCTATTGTAGACATGGAGTAATGATAGATGTGTCACAGACTGACAGTGGGAACAGATGCAGGGATAAAGGCCAAAAGAGACAGGGTCCATCTCAGCAGATGACATTGTAGTGAAGAGGCAGCCATAGACCAGATGTCTTCTACTGGCCTCCTTCCCCTCCATATGAGCCTCTGAAAATTAAGTACTAACTTGAGGAGAAAGAAAAAGGGAAATTCTGAATAAACAACGTTTAAACCTGAGATGATCAAGGGTAGCAGGAAATGATTAAAATTCTATTTTCTGTGATCAGACATGGTTGGGCTTAATGCTCATTTATTCAACATATATTTATCGAAAAATTGCTATGTGCCAGTCACTGTTCTAAATTCTTGAGAGATACTGGGGACAGAGATCTGTGCCCTTATGGAGCATACATTCTAGCAGATGACACAGAAAAAAAGTGACTAGGAAAGTTTCAGCATTAAATAGGATGGTCAAAGTTTGTGTCATTTTGGAGGTCAGATTAAGCAGACTCTTGATGGAGGTGAGAAGTTTAGCTAACCTGATATTCAGGGGAAAAGTATTCCAGGTGACAACAAACAACTAGAACAAAAGTCCTAGGGTAGCAGTACATCAGACACATTTAAGAGAAAGCAAAGAGTAGGGGAGTTACAGGAGATGAGAGAAGAGAGTTAATAGGAGGCAGATCTTTGGGGCTTACGGCTCATTTTACAGAATTTGGCCTTTACTTTGGGTAATACAAGACTCCATTAGAGTGATGAGAAAAGGAGGAAAGTGATCTGATTCACCTTTTCAAAGGATCGTTTTGCCTGCTGCCATGAATATAGACAGAAGAGACAAGAGTAGTGATAATGAGATCAGTTAGGAGATTATTGCTGTAATTCAGGCAGGGGATAATAGTAGCCATGGTAAAAGTAAGCACAGTGGTCAGATTTTGAATATATTTTAAAGGTAGAGCCAATAAAATTTCCTACTGGATTAGATGAAGGATATGAGAGACAGAAGGAGTCAAGAGAACTCCAAAGGGTTTTTTTGTCTGAGTTACTGGAAGAATGTACTTGCAATCCACTGAGTTGAGAAAGGCTGCCTGATGAACAGGTTTGAAGTTGGAAGAAAGATCAGGAGACTAATCTTGGGCATGTTAACTTTAAGATGTCTATCTGGCAGCCAAATGGAATTTTGAGCATGCGGTTAGATACATGAAATGGAAGGGCCTTGATTGGACATATTAAGGAGTTTTCAGCACAGAGATAGTATTTAAAATCATGGGGCTGAATTGAGGGCTGGTTACCTGTTAATATGTTTGAGTAATTTTCTAACAGACCACTATCTTGCAATAATAATCATAAATTATAGACAAAATACCAAAAAGAACTCAAGGCTTTGGGGATTTAAGCCAGGCAGATTATGGATTATGGAGGAAAATTAAAACATGTAAAGAGTAACTGGCATTGGGTAAATTTCTCATTTTTACAACTTTTAGCCTGAATACCATCGTCAGTAGTTTCTACAAGGAGTGTCTAAAACGCTAACAGAAAATCTTAAGTTGTTCTGGACTGAAGAATCAAAAAACAGAGTTTGGGGCAACCACAGACAGTAGAAAGTTAATGGGGAAACAAAGAGCCAGAAAGGGGAGGTCAATCTCTGCGTATAAATTCTTAGCAAGTCTCTGGCTGACACTTGAACCATTCATATGTGGGAAACACTTTGGCTAAGGGAAAAAGAAGTGAACTGACATTTGAGCTACCTCCAGAAAGAAAGGGTTTGCAGTTTGAATTCAATTAATTATCTAATAAAATAAAAATTCAACTTTTTGGAGAAAGAAAATAGAATATAGCGTCTCCACAATATAACATTTACAGTATTCTGAATATAATCCAAAATTACTCAACATATGAAGAATCAATAAAATGTGATCATTCTCAAGAGAAATAACAATCATTGGAGGCCAACCTTGAGATGACTCCGATGTTAGAATGATCAGACAAGGATTTTAAGTTTGCTATTTTAACTGTACTCAATGAAGAAAGAAAAGATACTTATAATGGATGAAAATGTAAAAATTCTCAACAGAAAAACAGAAAACAAAAAAGAACCAAATGAAAATTCTAGAACTAAAAAACAAGATCTGAATTAAAGAATTCATGGGTGTGCTTAACAGTACAATGGAGATAACAAAGGAAAGAGTCAGTTAACTTGAAGAATGATCACTAGAAATTATCTAATCTGGAAAAGTAAGAAAATAAAGATTCACAAATTTGAACAGAAATTTAAGAGTCTGTGAACAATATCAAAAGGACTAACAACAGGAATTGGAATTCAGAAGAGAGGAAAAAGAATGAGCCAGAAAAAGCAGTTGAAGAAAAAAGTGGCTGAAAATGTCTTCAATTTGGTGAAACATTCAATAATACTGATTCAAGAAGTTAAGCAAACCCAGATCAAGGTAAATATAAATCAAACTATTCCTGGTCACATCATAGTCAAACTTCTGAAAACCAAAGGTAAAGAGAAAATATTTAAAGCAGCAAGAGAAAAATGACAAACTACCTATAAGGAAACGATGAGTCACAGATCCACTGGCTTCTAATCAGAAACTATGGACACTAGAAAAATGTTTTGAAAGTGCTAACGTAAGTTGTGGAACTAGGTAAGATCACTAAGGGAGTAGGTAGAGAAGAGGAACTTAGGCATTAAGTATTATGGAAGTGATAAGAGAAAGATGAAGATTAAGAATGTGAGTGAGGTGTCCTGGAAAATGTATAAAAAGGGAGGGAATCACCAACTGTGTCAAATGCTGCCAATAAGTCAAGGCCAGAAAACTGGCTGTTGGATGGAACAATATGGAAGTAAATAATTAATCTTGACAGGAACAGTTTGGGTAGAATGATGGGTTTACAGCTTGGTTCGAGTGGGTTTAGGAGAGAATGAGAAGAAACGAATTGGAAATAATAAGTTAAGGCAACTCTTTCAAAGAGTTTTGCCTTGCATGGGGAGGAAGAAATGGAGTAGTAGTTAAGGTGGACAGTGGGGTCAAGAGAAGCTTTTGTTTTGTTTTGTTTTCTTAGCATACTAATTAGAATAATCCATTAAGGAGCAGCACAAAATTCCAAATATAGGATAAAAAGGGAGAGAATTGTTTAGCGCTATCAGATCTGTAGAAAAAAAAACAAAACAGTTGAGTTAGAATAAAGAAACTATACACATGAATATGTGACTTGAATTATCATATCTCCTCTATATTGCACACAGCCCTTTGATCCCAAGACTTCACTATGTACAATTTGGTCATTTTTTAATGTAATATTTGAAAAGTATATCTACTAAAAATTATGTCAAATTCTATGATTTTATAGAGTAGTAACTTCAGTTTGTTCTTTTGTATTTTTAATTTATGGAAATTCTTCAAATAATGCAGAGGTTACATTTCAAAAAAGATTTTTTAAATTATTTTAAAACTCAGAATGCGTTTTTCTAACGATATTGATGTTATATGTGGTAGTTTATCCTGGCGAGTTTACAAAATCTTATAAAGTAGGTGAATTGTATTACTAATTATCTGGGATGTTTCAGCTATTATGGTAAAACTTATTCTAATTTCCAACCCAAGATTCTGGAACACATCTCCCATTATGAAGTGGGCCTGAAGGTGGGAATGGAAACACAGCCTCCTATTGGCACTCCACACCCTCATCTTCCAGCAGTGAGGGTAAGATATTAAAGCTCTCATGGCATCAAGGATTGAAGCAATGGGATAATGGAGATCCTGGACATTTTTTTCCTCACCAGTGAAAATTAAATGAAGACCCGGGAGTCACTACAACTATAGGGATGAGAAAGAAGTTTCGGCAGCTAGAGTGTGGTGGTGAGTTTCTGGCTTCATAGCTGTATACGAGGGTGTGTTAAAGTCTTTCTGTGCTGTACAGGTTGTGTGTGCGCATACATGTGCTATTTTTTTCTGTACATCCTGAAGTCCTGTCGACTTGTAAACCCAACATCTAAAAAGTGTCAGTGAATAAACTTTCATCCAGATCTCTGCTTTTATGATTAAGAGATAAATGGCCATTAAGTTAACTAAAGGTAGATTTATACCCACATATTTTTTAAAGTATTTACAGGAAGAGTCCATTTCCTACACATTCTGCACTACAAGATTGTGCAATGATAATTAGTGTATGTGTGTAATGACAGTGCTCAGGGCAGGGAAAAATTCTGAAAGGAATTATGAATCATCCATAGTTAAATTATTTTCAGCATAGATTTAGTATTCTTTGTAAATCTTTGAACACTGACGAACCATATAATTCGTGGGTAAAAGGAATGTTAACCAGAACAGCTCCCAATCATAGGGGTGAGAACTTATGTTTGTGTCCTTAAGTGGAGAGATATTTTATTTAGATTTATTGAAGTAAGTTTTTCTTTGTTTTCTTCTTGATCTTCCGGGTCATTGTTACAACTATCTTCATTCACCATTTTCTGCTTATATTGAAAGATAAAGCTGATACTTTTAGATACACATTGGACCTTAAGAATTGTAGGTACATTTGCCTATTTGTGAGGATGTTGAATGACTTTAAACTTGCTAGTTAGGATATTTCTTATCTCAAGTGCTCCAGGGAAGCACATGGGTTCAAAAGGTTTAGAGTCATTGTAATTATGACTCATTGAGAGTATGAATTACAGCTAAGTAATTTTCTTTTCTTGCTTCAAAAGAAATGGGTACACAGATGTATATTCTGAATACTTACAGAGTCTTAATTGCCTGCCATAAAGTAGTACTTAGGAGCATGATTAAATCGGTTAAGACACATGTATAGAAAGGAAACCTCTAAGAGGGAATGTACTTATTAACACTGCTTCTGGGATTGAATTTAAGATATATGGCATTTTTCTACTTTTAAAAAATTGCACGTGGTTTATGCACACAGTGTTAGAAACTAGCTGAATTGTTCATCAATGATATATTTTATGCTGATTCATTGACATTTTTCTCACATAATAGTTGTTATTTCAAAACTCCTCACTTTTCAGAAATAGCATATGCTTAAGTCTCAAGATCTCTTCTCTACTGTAATTGTATTCTTCTAAGATATCACTGATCCTGTGATCAGGAGCTATTTGTTCAATCATGACCTGTGGGGCTTTTTTAACCTCTTATAAACTTAAGTGCCAATCACCAGGCTGGATATAATTATGCTCTGGTGATTTCTTTGAGCTTTAAAGGCTAATGGATAGCCTCAAGTATTTAAATAACTGCTTGAACTTTTTTAATTGATACAAACTGTCTGTAATAATTCCACTTCATCTAGTATGCCACATGAAGAGTTTATCTTAGGTTTATGTACTTAATTGATAGTGTATAATGGTACATGATATTTATATGAGCTTTTGTCTTACTTAACTGCATGTGAGATAACTATTCTAAGTTATATTTTAAATCTATATACCAACTTCATAAACTAATGCAATGGAATCAATGTTTATATACTAGATCTGCAAACTTAATTTTTTCTAATATTTCTTTTGTAAACATACTAAAACTTATGCATCCAAATAATTGTTTCTATTTTTTTACATTCCAAATTTATACAGACATGTATTTACTTTTCAATTAAAATTAGAGTATCCATGTGAAATTTATGAAAACTATACAAAATGATTTAATATTTATAATAAACAATTATTTGAAGACTTTCATTTTCATTGTAGGGTTTTATCGATTTCCTGTGTTAAAAATAATCAAGATTCATCTGGAGGAATAATTGAGTTCAGAGATTATTGTTCTACAAAAAATAAGATAATAAAGTGTACATTAAATGTTGACCTGAATACTCAATTTTTATAACAGAAAGTGTGGAAGTAAAAAGAATTATAAACAAGAAAATGATTTTTGGAATTTCTTATTGAGAATTAATCTTAGTATCACAGATTTGCACTAGCTACCTATTTCTGAGTCTGGAATCCTTGTTCTGCAATGTGCCTGCCATGTGACATTAAGCAAGTTATGAGACTTCTGTGAGCAGCTGTTTCCTCATCTCTAAGATGGGGAAATAATTATGTCAAATACTCCATGCTTTTTGATATTTCATGGACACAATAAATGCTACATCATCATTATTATTCCCACAGAAAAAAATTGTCCTATTACTCTTTAGTTTTGCTTTGATTATAACCAGAATTATAATCAGATTTGGCTTTAGATTGCCTTGAACTCTTTTCAAACACAAAATTATGCCCTCAAAGTATTACGATCTGACACCATATGCTATGCATAAGACTATTTCAGAGAGTCTGAAGGAAATTTATTTTTCTGAAAGGTAACTACTTGAGAAAGTCACCATTTATTTGAATGTATACATTTTGGTATATGTGAAAACAATAATGATGCTCTATAATCACTCATATATTGATGCATTTTTATTTATTGCATTCTCTTGATAAGTAGAGGATCATATAAAATCACATGCCATTAGGTATTATTAAATCTAAGTCATGAAATGGATCATTCCCAGATTGTTGACCCACATACTAGTACAAATATATTATTTTTGGTGCTTTTGTTTGATAATTTTTATTTGAAAAGAAGTTTATGTGGGTGTATGCATGTATGTCTCTTTTTTCTTTTAAGTTTTTGCAACTAGTATGGTATAGTAAACAATCTCCAAAATAAATCTTTGCTATGATATTGTGTAGGTATATAATTTTAGGGTTCTGTATGACCAATATGAAATGCCTTAGAATTAGGGAGTATATGCCTACTCACAATTTTTATTTAAAAGGAAGCAGAGGCATTTGCACATGTCTTCTCCTATTGTTGGGAAAAAAAGAGGATATGAGCCATGTTTTAAAAAAACAAAAATCAAAAAACTGTATGTACGTGACCCTGCTACCTCCATTAGTTCTTGGAAACAGATTATAATTTTGTAGGTTGATAATTTTGGTGTGTATCTTACCTCTGGTTTCAGAAACTAATGGATATAGCAGAGTTATGTATGTAGAATTTTCTTTTTTCCTGGTAGCTACTAGCCACATGAGGCTATGAGCACTTGAAATTTGGCTTGTGTGATTGAGAAACTGAATTTTAAATTTTATTTACTATTAATTTATTTATCTTTACATTTGAATAGTCACATATGGCTAGGGGATGCCATATGGGACAGTACCTTTCCTGGATTTATGCACGATTTTCATACATGGTTACATTTATGCCTTGCTTTGCTGCGGAAAATGCATAGGGTACAAGTGCCTTGGCATGTGTATCCCTGAACCAACCCCCTCATCCTACAGAAATGGCCCAAGCCGAAGATTACAAAGCAACATAAAGGCAGCACTGAGGCTCAGATTTCTAGATTTTGTGTCCCAGTTTCAGAGTCCCCAACAGAACTTAATTTCTGATTTTCTTATGATAAGTGATAAACTTGGCACATGGTGATAATGATATTCAACAACCATAATAATTAAACTCTAAGTACCTTTCTGTAACATGGCGATAAGAATTGAGAAAAAAAAAAGACAGAATAAAGGGAGCACTCTTACGACTAGTCTCTGCTCCTTATCTCTCCAGTGAATCTGTTGACAGAAATGGCTATGTTCTTAATAATAAGCATTATCACTGGGCTTGGTAACAAATTATTAGTTGGAGTTTGTTATGTGAAAGTCACTTGGTTGAGTAACACAATCCTATGCGATAAAGAATGCCATCGATATAAATCAAATAGGGCTACTTTTAAAAATTGTTTTCTGGTAATAAAACATAGACTATTTTAATAACAGTAAACTCATTATAATGAAGTACACAGGGTTAGTGATTTGGGGATCAAAGGGCTATTGCACATAAATCACTAAACAAATGCCATCTAGAGACTGAGACAAGAATTTTTATGTCTTTTCATTTAAATCCAGATTTTCTCTTACTAGGAGAAAATCTCAAATCACCAGTATATACGAAGCGAATTAGTGTAATGTGCTCTTCAAAGTTACCTTTATTATGGTAGAAGACAGAAGAAATTGTCACATAGCTGCTTTCATCTTCCCAATCTATATTTCACAGGGAATCTCTTAAGTCATTCTGTTTTCCCTATTATTAAAATGTATTTATAGGATGGTGCACAACAAGAAAGTCTGACTCCTGTTATTTTAATAAGAATAATTTCCACAATGTTTTTGCAGGATTAAACATTCAAGATTTCATGACTTCTAATCCAAATGCTACAAACTTTGTGGTAGAATTTCAGTAGACGCTGATAATATTTCTGCCAGAAATTTTAACCAGTCTCAAATTCTACTGAAAGGTATTCTTGAAATTGAGAGTAGCCAGCTGTTAACTACTTGTAGGAGCTCATCTTTTAAAAACTGTTTATAATATTCTGGTGAGACATATAAAATAATTTCCATCACCAACAAAATTTTCCTTGTGGAAGCAACAAATGCTTTGAGCTTTAAATGTTTATATATTCTGAACTTGCAATGAAGGCATGTGCTTTTTATTTCCTTGAGACATTGTTTTAAAATCGTCTGTTTAAATTGTTATTCTGTGAGCTTTAGTAATAATTATAGGTTCATACTGAGCAACTCATCAAATCTTGGAAGAAAACAATAGAAATAATAGCAAGAGAGACTGAGTTTAGAAAACTGAGTCCAAAATTGAGTTCAAAACTAATTGCTCTTGTTTTGGGTCTACATGATACAAATTGGATACTTACAAGGATTTGATGTACTAATTCCTTTTGTAATATGCAACTAAAAAAATCGGTATAGGTAACCTATTAATATGAAGCTGGCATTCATTTCAATTTGCTATCTCCCATTCCATTGGAAAGATCTGTTTAGAACTGTGGGAAACAAGGGCAAACATACACATCTCTTATGATAAATTAATAATAAAGGGAGAGATATCATTACCACATTGTAAATTATACAGTAAGCCTCGGTGACATCTTTAGTACCTTAAACACCCAAGAAATTTCTCTAGTTGGCAGCAATTGGAAATGCATATTAATTGTATACCTCATCCCACATGTGAAATAAAAGGAAAACATCAGAAATAGACTAATTTTGGTTTCCTTTTGAATATCATATTTTAATTTCTTTTATGTTTCTTTAATCTTTTCAGCAGTGCTTAAGGATTTGGAAGATGTTGATTAAAGCATTTCCTCTGATTAATTATATTTTGGCTTTCAACTGTTTTATTTTATTTTAAAATCAAGTGCACACACATTGTCTGGATTATAGGAGCATCTGCTCTTCCCAGTCTCTGCAAATATTTATATAAATCTAACTGCCACCCTGATCCCTCCAAGTTCTCACTGCTTAGCTAATCCTGATTGCATCTCCTCATTAAACCATCTTCAGGATATGGAAACATAAATAAAATAGATTAACGACCTACATTTCAGGGATACTTGTGTGCATGACTTGCCACTTAACTCATGTTATTAAATTCTCAGAATTCATTCTGAAAGCACAGGATTTCCTTTACCTCTGCTTTCTTTAATTATACATCTGATTATTATAAATCTAAAAACTACAGACATACCTCATTTTATTGTGATTTGCTTTATTAAGCTTCACAGATACTACATTTTTTATAAATTGAAGGTTTGTGGCAACCTAGCATCTATGAAGTCTATCGCTGCCATTTTTCCAACAGCATACGCTCACTTGGTGTCTTTGTGTCTCTGTGTCACATTTTGGTAATTTTCAGAATACATCAAATTTTTTCATTATTATTATATGTGTTACGGTGATCTGTAATTAGTGATCTTTGATGTTACTATTGTAATTGTTTCTGGGCACCATGAACCTAGCCCATATAAGACAATGAACTTAATTGATAAATGTGTGTGTTCTGATTGCTCCACCAACTAGCCATTTCCCTGCCTCTCGGCCTTCTGCTAGCTTTGGATTTGGTTTATTTTTGTTTTTCTAGTTTCTTGAGGTGTGATGTTAGGTTTTTAATTTGTGATGTTTCTACTTTTCTCATGTAGGCATTTATTGCTATAAACTTCCTTCTTAGCACCGCTTTTTCTGTATTTTCATTTGTTTCAAAATTTTTTTAATTTCTTTTTTCTACATGTTTTGCAAGCATTTATTGAGTTGCAAAACCAAATACAATGTAAATTTCATGTCATACATCTTCATTTGGAAATTTTCTGCATGGGCTCGATTAAAGTTTCTTAAAAGACCAGTGACATTTGAACTGAAAATCTCTCTCTTTTTATTTATTTATTTATTATTTTTGCTGACTTAAAAAATCCTCCTGTAGAAAGTGAAGTTTTTTTCCACTAATCTAAGATCATTGCTCTAGGATTCAAAATTAAAGTCAATGTCTCAACATTGTTCACTGTCAATTGCATACTTGAAAAGCTTGAGATATCTCTAAATGATAATCTGGGAACACAGCATGGGGTCTGTGTTGGTATAGACTGTGCTCCCTGAATGAAGATAAATACAGTTTTGATAATTAGTGTGGGAGGGAATGTTCTTATTAATGACTTCAATAGGATCTAAAATTGGCATTTTTCAGACAAACTATTATAAACTGAAGGTCAGTTGTGTTCTGACATAGGACTTAATCATTTGCATTCTGATACACACATCTCTAACATACAAACACTGCAAGTTTCTTGATATCAAATACTGTACACAGTTCTCTACTTCCTTGACAATTCCAGCAGCATGCACTCTCATTTATACTACTCTCTGTAGATCCTCCATGAAGCTACAGCTTGGCAGTTGAACAGGTGTGTTTGATGTTATAATGAAAATAGTTTCACAAATGAAAATTAGGCTTGTTTTTTTTTTTTGTAGGCTCCAGACTTAGCTATAAAACACTTTGAGCTCCCTTATAGAAGTTTCCTTTACATAAGAACTTAACTACTGATAAGGTTTCCTTGCAAACTGGCAAATAAGAAAGATCACTTCCAACAGAATTTTTGTTTTTGATTTTGTTTTTTTTCTAGCTAAACACAGAGTAGAAGACTTTTGGGGTAAATTTAAAATACACTTTACAGGTAGAGTTTAAGTTGGGGGAAGAGTTTTTATTCAGTTGTTAACAAATATTTGTATCCTTTTAGTTATCTCTGAAGAAAAGAAAATATGGAATATGAGACTCAAAATTCATTAGTCTTTCTAAGTATCTGTGCATACTTTGGGTTACCACATTTTATGTCCCAATTTAAAAGTCATTCAAGTTCAAATTTCTTTCAGTTGCAAATATGTTCAGTATCCCTGGGGAGTTTGTGACTGAACCAGATGGCCAGGAAATATGCAGAGTTTCACCTAATCTAACTTCTTTATCTCACAATAATTGAGTTTCGCCTCCTCATATAGCCTTCAATGGAAAGTAAATTGTGTAAGGAGAAAATGTTATTGATGCTTATTCAAGTTTTTTTTTTGGGTGATTTAATGTGAGTCAGTCTTGGTAAATATGGAAAGAAATTGGGGCCATAAGATAAATTTCCAAGTCCACAAATTATCCCTAGCATGCCAAATAAATGGTTTTTGCATAGAAATGAGCATAAGTTTTCCCAGTGTAACAGAGGTAAAGGTCTGAAAAAGGGAAATGCAACGTTTTATGAGTTGTCTCTTAAAAACCCCCACCCTTTTTTGGAATTAAAACCGTATTCCTGCCAAGGCCAGTAATCAAAGGGGCAGAAAAATGTTCTTTGTTGTTTGCTTTCTAGTATCTTACACTAGGTGAGATGGCTCAACAAAATTGTCTGGACAAGGATCACAAGATCATCATCACTGGAGATAAGGTTGACTGAAACCACCAATTATATAAACAATAACAACCCAAAGCCACAACATGTCACACTTGTCACTTAGACCCCAGCCCAACCAATAAAAACCCATCTTTTAAAAAGCACTGTTTTTATGCTTAAAGCCAGCATGGCAGTCTTTGACAAGCTAGTCCACTGCCCTCCTCATTTGCTGTAAAACTAACAAACTCTTTCCTTTTCCTCAAATCACTTGTTCTCATTCCTTGTTCTCGCTGATTCAGCCTCAGGAGCAAGTACCGAACTTTCAGTAACATCAATAGAACAAAGTAATTGCAAGAGCCACAAATTTTAAAAACAGACTAAATTCCAGGTTTGACTGAAATGTTTTCTGATTGGTCTGGCCAAGCAATGTTATGTATTTCAGAAATTCTCAAACTATTTTCTGCCAACTCACAAACAACAAACAATATTGAGGTTCATGATGTGGTACCATAATATATTTGGGAGGAAAGACACAAAATTAATTTCTGTCTTCATTTGTTTTTTGACCCAGAGATTATTAAGATACATGTTGTGTAATTTCCATGTGTTTGTATAATTTCTAAAGTTTCTCTTTGTATTGATTTCTAGCTTTATTCCACTGTGGTCTGAGAAGATACTTGATATAATTTCACATTTTAAAGTGTGCTAAGATTTGTTTTCTGGCCTAAAACGTGGTCTATTTTGGAGAATGTTCCATGTGCTGATAAAAAGAATGTATATTCTGTAGTCATTGGGTGGAAGGTTCTGTAAATATCTGTTAAGTTCATATTGTCTAAACTCTAATTTAAGTCCAATGATTCTTTGTTGATTTTCTGTCTTGATGATCTGTCTAGTGCTGTGAGTAGGGTGTCGAAGTCCCCCACTATTACCATGTTGCTGTCTATCTCTTTCTTTAGGTCTAATAATATTTGTTTTGTTAATCTGGGTACTCCACTGGCTACACACATATTCTGGATTTTTATGTCCCCTTGCTGAATTGATTCTTTTATCATTATACAATGACTGTTTTCTTTTTTTACAGTGTTTTCATTTAAAGTCTTTTTTATATATAAGTATAGCTCTTCCTGCTCACTTGTGGTTTCTGCTTGCATGAAATATCTTTTTTCACTCCTTCACTTTTAGTCTATATGAGTCTTTATGGGTAAGATGGGTTTCTTGTAGGCAGCATATAGATGGGTCATAATTGTTTCTTTAATATTAATTCTGCCAATCTATATCTTTTAAGTGGAGTATTTAATCTGTTCACATTTATGGTTAATAATGACATGTGAGGCTTTCTTCTTGTCATATTGTTAGTTGATTTCTAGTTGTTTTATAAATTCTTTGTTTCTTTCTTTTTCTCTGTCTTTTTGTCATTGTAGTTTGCTGAACTTCTGTTTTGTTGCTCTTTAATTTCTTTCTCTTCCTCTTTTGTATGATTGTTTCATAAGTCCTGTGAGTTTTATATTTTTGTATGTTTTAGTGATGGTGAATATTAATCTTTCATTCCCATGTTTAAGAGATCTTTGAGCATTTCATGTAGGACTAGTATAGACAAATTCTCTCAGTGTTTTCTGTCTGGGAAAGACTTTATTTCTCCTTCATTTGTGAAGCTTATTCTGGTAGGACATAAAGTTCTTGGCTCACAGCTTTTTTCTTTCAGCATTTTGAAAATGCCATCCCATTCTCTTCTAGCCTGCAAAGTTTATATTGAGAAGTCTTAATTTTTAAGAAATACATTGTATAAGGCTATTACTGCATTGATGGTGATTTCTCTAACGGATATGGATAAAATAAATTGAAAACCTGAAAAAGATTCACCATTGTAGATATCATTGAGAATCTTTTGATTCATGGGAATAGGTCCAAATATCAACAGTAACTAGAATTTGGAAGATGTTCATTACAACCCTCTGAGGGGTTCAAGACTTTAATGGAAGAAGAACTAAAGTCTTCTTGCAGATTTGGTGGGAATAGCAAGAGAACTAGAATAGAATCAGAGCCTGAATATTTGACTGAATTGCTTCGGTTTCATGATAAAACTAGAATGGATGAGAAGTTACTTTCATGGATGAGAAGAGAAAATGGTTTCTTGAGATGGAATCTACTCCTGGTGAAGATGCTGTGAACATTGTTGAAATTACAAAAAAGAATTTATAATATTACATACTGTTATTTGATAAAGCAGCAGTAGTGTTTAAGAAGATTCACTCCAATTTTGAAAGAAGATCTAATGTGAATGAAATGCTACCAAACAACATTATGTGCTACAGAGGAAACTTTTGTGAAAAAAAGAGTCAATGTGACAAACTTCATTTTTGTCTTATTTAAGAAATTGCCACAGCCACCCCATCTTCAGCAACCACCACCCTGATCAGTCAGCAGACATGGACATTGAGGCAAGAACTTTTACCAGCAAAAAGATTATAATTTTCAGGAGGCTCAGAATATTTTTAGCATTTTTAGTAATATTTTAAAATTAAAATATGAATTTTTTAGACATAATGCCACTGTACACTTAACAGACTACAGTATAGTATAAACATAACTCTACATGCACTGAGAAACCAAAGAATTCTTGACTTGCTTTATTGCTATATTTGCTTTATTGTGGTGGTCTGAAACAAAACAGGCAACATTTCTGAGGTATAGTTGTAATTTGGATATAATGGCTAAGATCTTGTCAAGAGGATATACTGTTTTGTTATTCTCCATAAAATTAATATGACCAAAAATTTAGAATTTATTAAGAAGTTTAAAGGTAATGCATGGATGTTGACTATCTCCTATATTTGTTTTCCCTTTATTCTTAGAATTTTTTCCCTCCTTTTTTATTTGTCTATGGGCTAAGAGAATATACAAAGATAGTAACTCTCCACAGGGATGGAATGCTAATACTTTCCATAAATATTTTCCTTCACCTGGGTTTCCTTAACTAATTACAGCTTTCATATGAGGACAGTACTTTAATCTGGGCCCCTTAGTTTTATTTCATGCTTTGATACAGAGTGAGAGACATCTATTTGACTTCATTTTACAAATTGTCCTTTGACCATGTAGTTTCTGTAGACAGAATGATTTTTTTATAGTAAATTTCTAAGACTGAGAATTTTTGTTCTTGCAGCTTTATGTAATTATGTTCAAAGGGGTTTGAATTAAAATGGAACAGATGTGTCCATCTTTAATTATGGTGTAACAAATTGTGTTACTCTAAGGCTTTATTAAGTGAAACGCTCATCTTTATGTAATAATGGGTCAAACAGTTTCAAAATGATATCAGTGAACACAGTGTATTGCCTATTCCACTTACACTTCAAAAAGGCTGTTAAAACTCAGAGCATGTGCATGTAAAGTCAGAAGAAACTATGGAAAATGTACATATTTGTTTTTTATTCTGAGTTAAGTGAAAACAATCATTAGAAACATATGATATATCTTAATGTCATCTAAATAGGACAAAATAGTTAAAATTTGACTTCACAGATACATATAAAAAAGAATAATAGGAATATTTATTCTCTCAATCAGAAAATACCATTTTAAGGTTTCCTAATTTTCCTGAAAACTCTTTTGTATTCTTTTGTTTAAAAACTATTTTATAAATGAGAGGCCAGAAAAGGACTTCTTTTTTGCACCACCTCTAAGCCTATACAACAAAGTCCTTTTTAAAACTAGCTGGAAGCTACTTAGAGAATAAAAAATTGGCAAGAAGAATATGGATAGGTACAAATCCTTTGACTTGAGCACCATCTTAGTGTTTCTGTGTCTGTTAGTTGTACCACAATCCTTTTATGCTTCTGGACATCTTCAACTTCTTACAATTTCCTTTCCCATACCCACTCTGTCAACAATTGTTATTTTTATTGTTGAATTTTTTTCTTGATATACTCTTTATGCTCCATTATCATCACCACCCTAATCCAGGCTCCATTACTTCATACTCAATTTATTCTATCAATTTTCCAATGGATTTTCTTGACATGTTTCTCTCCCCCTTTCCATTCTTTCTTCAATTCATTGCAAATCAAATGTAAAAATAATAATTTTAGTTTGAAACATCTCTTCTTAAAATATTGTGATACTTTCAAGGCCATATTATGCAAGGTCATAATTTTTGGTCTGGTTTCTAGGGTCATCCATAATCTCTAAGTGCCTTCTTCTTACCGCTCCTCAATAATGTGTGTAATAGGACCTTCCTTCATAATGTGCCTTCCGTATCAGTATCTAAACATAGTTTCCTCCAGGCAGGATTATTCACTGCATCCCACCACACATACTTTTATCCTCTCCCCATGCTCTTTCTTGAGCCTCGGATGCCCTGGGATCTGTCTCTTTTTCATGGAACCCTTCCTCTTTCTTGAAAGGCCAGATTTTCCATGATCCTTTTTTTTTTTTCCTACTTTTTCCTTTCTTAGAGTTATTAATTCATTTTTGGTTCACACCTTAATTGTTTTCCAAACTGGTTTGAGTCTTCATAAAGATCTTAATTTCCTTGTGAAGTAAAGACTTATTATACAGTGGCTCAACTATAAGTATGAATTATTTGATTAATTGACACACCTTCTTTGAGGGATTTATTACTAGGACTGTCTTCTTGTTTATTAGGATGGGCAAGAGGCAGAAAGATGAGATAGGCAAAAGAGAAAATTTGAGAAATGAATATTTTATTTTATTGCAATGTCTGTAAAAATGTTAGTCTTAAGGGAAAAATACACTAAATTCAAATATGATGGAAAAAAGTAAATTTCACAGAGCTGTAGTAAACACTAGATGTTGAAAGAGAAGCTTACAAGATTATCTTTCAGCTTTCCTCTTTAAAAGACAAATTATAAGAAAAAAACAAAATAAACCTAAAGAAGCCATACAGGACATTGAGCGAGAATGCAGAGCTATAGATTTCAAAACATAAGAAGCATCCAGGGAGCCCTCTCAACATATTTCTTCACTATCCAGGAATGCTGCCTCAAGTCTTTTTTTTTTTTGTACATGAGCCTATATTTTTTTATTTCAGAATATTATGGGAGTACAAATGTTTTAGTTACATGGATTTCTTTTGTATTGATTGAATCAAAGTTGTAAGTATGCCCATCAGCCAGATAGTGTACACTGTGCCAGTTAGGTGTGATCTCACCCATCCCCTCCCACCTGCATGATTTCCCTTGAGTTTTATGTCCATCTGTGAACGTGAGTGCTGATTGATTACTTCCAATTTAATAGTGAGTACATATGGTGTTTGTTTTTCCATTCTTGCAATACTTCACTTAGGAGAATGGTCTCCATTTCCATCCAGATTGTTGCAAAAGGTATTAATTCATTTTTTATGGTTGAGTAGTATTCCATGCTGCATGTGTGTGTGTGTGTGTATAATTAATCCACTCATGAATTGAGGGGCATTTGGGTTCATTGTAGTTCTTTGTGATTGTGAATTATGCTGCAATAAACATTCCAATGCAAGTGTTTTTTGGATTAAATGACTTTTTTTTTCATTTGGGTAAATACACAGTAGTAGGATTGCTGTATCAAATGGTAGGTCTACTTTTATTTCTTTGAGGAATCTCCATACTATTTACCATAGAGTTTGCAGTAGTTTGCAATCCCACCAACAGTGTATAAGTGTTCCTTTCTCTTCACATCCATGCCAAAATCTAGGCCCCCATAATGATCTCTAATCACTCTCCTTTTTCCCCCAACTCTTCCCCCGATAAACATATACACTCACATTTTTAGGGTCCAAGAAAGGGAAAAAAGCTTGATTTTCTGGGTCAGGCAGGGCAGCAGAATAGGCAGTGTAGTTTGATATTTCTTCCTGCTAATCCTCAACAAACACCTTTAATTCTGAATAGTTAAAAATAAGACAAATATCAAAACTGAGCTACTTATCTAATACTAGAGAATGAAGAAATGTTGTTCATTGTATTCACTTGCCTCATTAAGTGTACTTCACGACTTAAACATATATAACATATATAGAATTTTGCTTATCCTTGAATAATTAATTCAAAGGAACAAAACTTCATTCATAGTAAAAAGTATGCAGTAGAGATGGAAATTCAAAGTACTATACCAGAGTGGAATGCTACAAATGAATGGCATCTTCATAGACAAATACATCTGTTATTGTATATCAAATAATGAGGTTCAAAGTGGACTCAGCTTCAGATAAGATGTTAATTTTTCTTCTAATTCCAAAATTATTATAATATTTATTATAGAAAATTCAGACAGAGGCAAGAACAAAAAGCAAAAAGCTACCTTTAATCCCATCTCATCACCTAGTGATAACCATAGTCAGTGTGTTGGTGACTGTCTTACCAAGATATAACTTTATGTAGATAGGTGTTTTTATAAGAATGATATCACATTGTATACTGTCTAATAAAAGATTTTGCTTAGCAATATGTAGTCATTTACATGTCAAATATTACAATATACTCAAACTTTGACATCCAACATAGGGCAACACTAAATGTAAGATAATTAATTCCCTATTTTCCTGTCAGAAGGTCAATTTATTTAGTTACAAAAACATACTTAATATAACATTTCAATAAATATTAAATTCATTGTTAAATTTTAATTTAAAAAATCTCATACTCCATGATACTCCATTAATTTTTTATCTATGGAGACATGTTTTAGAATCACCAGCTTTTCAGAGTTCATCTTTACTTTTATATTTGCTTATGATATTGTTACTGGAAATTTCATCCAAAGCTGTAAGTATTCATTTACATAACATTAAGATGTTTAGTATTTTTGTTAATCTCCACAATATAACCATTTATCATGTTGCTTTTAAAAGTGATCTTGTTCACTAGAATAACTAACAGTTGATATTGTGTAGTCAAATTCCAGGAATAAGTATTAAATATATGTCCATCATCTATAATTCTATTTTTTTACTGTTTCATTCATGCTAACTTTCTTTCTCTCTATCTAAATATACGTGTGTGTGTATATATACACATAAAGCTAACATTGGTGAAGGTAATTTTGGGCTAATGTCTTTAGCTAATCCTTGAAATGCTATTCAAGACAAAGGAATTAAGAAAGCACCCTTTGAAAAGACTTGTATTAAGGTATCTCATTTTTTTGAAGGGTAATTTTGGAAAAAAGAAATTTATCTTGTATTTGAGCATATAAATTATAGGAAGAGCAGTATCAGGGTCTTATGAAACATGTATTTGAGATTTTTTTTGTTTGTTTTATGCTCCCTCAATAAAAGTTTTTATACTCTATAATTAGACAATCAGGATTTTTTTAAAAGGAATATTGAATCTGAAAGTGATTTTATTGATTATCTAATCTAACTCTTTTCATTTTTTAAATGAAGAAACAGTGGGACTAAGAGGAAAATGACCCCTTCAAGTTCCACAGAGTTAATATTAGACAGATTTCCTGGTAGCGAGTTTATTGCTCTTTACTTGATATCATGTTGAGGTGTAAACCTTTACATAAAACTAATTCATGCTAAACTTGTTCCAGAAATTTAGAGACACATAAGAAGAACCAAATCTAATAAATTCTACCAGCTTAGTAAACTCTGTTTTAGGATAATTTCAAATTTCTCTTAAGAAATCCTTAACTACTTGTTGTCTAAGAAATGAGGACAAACTTCTCTACTCTTCTCTTTAGAAATACTGCTCTTTATTATCTAGATGGAACCTGCTTACTCTACTTCTTTATTTAGGGAAACTTACTTAGATGGGATAAGTTTGAACACTTTCCCACAGTCTTCCAGCCCCACGTATCTCTGGATTCTGGGAAGGCATTCATTCATTTATTCATTCAACAAACTTGTACTTATTGAGTCAGCTGCTGCTTTGCACTGAAACTGTGTTAGACACAGAGGAAGCTAATATGAAAACATAAAATTTTTGATAGTCATTAGGGCTAGTCACAATATTCTAGCTATTCTCTTTGTAAGTGTATGGTATGATTAAATTAAATTGTCCACCTCCTTTCTATTAGATATGTGTTTGTTACTTACTTGTCACCATTTATTAGTTGCCTGTGCCTGACTTTGCAGGATTTTCATTTCCCTGCCATGGAAGCCTATATCAAGAGGGAGCCTCTGTCAGCCTATAGCACTCAGTGACCACAATAAACAGAACTATTCTCTTGGCCAATGTTGGACAAGTGAGATGACAGTGTTAAACTACCAAGATTTTAGGGGTTATTACTGCAGCTTAACTTAGCTTATCATGACAGAAAAATTCTTGATTTCAATATCTCCTTAATTAAATGGAGTAGAGATAGTAATAAAGTATTTCAGTTATACTCTAATGAGATCTATTATTAAAATATGCTTATATATGGTGGAAGGACTAAGGAAAGAATTTTGTGACGCTGATAAAAGATCATATCTAGAAGGCAGATAGACCTGAGTTGAGATCTTGACTCCTCTATCTTTTAGCTGTATCTAAATCATTAAACTTGGCCAGGCATAGTGGTTCACACCTGTAATCCTAGCACTCTGGGAGGCTGAGGCAGGAGGATTGCTTGAGGTTAGGAGTTTGAGACCAGCCTGAGCAAGAGTGAGACCCCATCTCTACTAAAAATAAAAAAATAGAAAGAAATTATATGGACAATTAAAAATATACATAGAAAAAATTAGCCAGGCATGGTGGTGCATGCCTATAGTCCCAGCTACTTGGGAGGATGAGGCAGTAGGATTGCTTGAGCCCAGGAGTTTGAAGTTGCTGTGAGCTAGGCTGATGCCATGGCACTCTAGCCCAGGCAACAGAGTAAGACTCTGTCTCAATAAATAAATAAAAAAATAAATAAATCATTAAACTTTGTAAGTCTTACTCTCCATACTATAGAACATGGGTAATAGTACTATCTACCTCATAGGGTGGATGTGATTAGGTGAGCTGCATGATGAGCAATCAATGAAAGGTAGTTGCTACCATTATTATTTTCTAAATCTGTATGTGGTATAGAATGGGTGATACTGGTCCAACAAATTTTCATTTACATGATATTGAGCAGAGTCATAAAAGTTGAGGAGTTTGGTGGTGAACAGGCATCTCACACTGAGGCATGGGTGACTATGTTAGACAAGGAGATGTTATGCATAGGACAGAGGTGAGTGGGAAGAAGTGAAGCTGGACAGGTAGGCAAGAACTAAAGGAAAATGCACTTACCTAGGAAGTAGCTCCCTGATAGTAGTGGAGAAACATGTTTTAAAATAAAATTAACATTTTAGAAAGATCATTAAGTCAGCGGCATGGAAGAAGAAAGCATGAGATTGGAAACAGAAATATTTGTAAAGATATGACTGAAGTTTTTCAGGTAAGAAGTGTGGGAATACATTATACTTATCATAATTAAATGTAATTGGATGTGTGTGACTTCACAAAAAGGGATCTCTTAATGTCAGAGGTAGGAATGGAAGCACAGGTGTTGCTAACATTCAAAGGACTACATTAAGCAAAGTGTTCTTAGGGAGAACAAGAAAGACAGAGAGAAGAAAGATAGGAACAAGGAACCTGGCTATTGTAGATGCCAAGGTAGGGAAGAATATGAGGAGGGGATGATCAACACTGTGGAACATGGCAGAAATGCAAAGTAAGACCCTGTCTTAGGAATCTTTATGTCACTGGAAAATTAGGAGGTCATTGTTTATTTGGAAGAATTTAATAGATTGTGGTAGTCAAAGGCAGTTTGCAAGAAACAAATGAAGGAGGGTGATGATGGTGTGAAGTAGAGTGAGTGTAGACTATAATCTCAAGAATTTTGACTAATAGGAGAAAAGTAGGTATACAGAATGTAGAAAGTTTTTTGGGTTTTATTTTAAAATAGAATAGGCTTGTACATATGTATGTTCTGAGCGTCCCTCTTAGACCCAGACAAATGGAGCTCCTGCCCAGCATCTGCACTTTAAAAGGACCCCTTCTGGTCTTTTGACTACATCTATACCCAAAGCAAGGAATCTGCAGTTCAAAGAGACACACTCTATGGAAGAACTTGAGAATTCTAGGTCCCAATGTCTCTGATTGCCCTTCTAGAACCTACACAGACTTTTATAAATTTTCCCATTAGAACTGCTTTCTGATATGTTGTTTTCAAAATTTTTTATTCAGTTAAAATATTTTTGATAAAGGCCATTCTCACTGGAGTTCAGTGATATCTCATTGTGGTTTTGATTTTCATTTCCCTGATGATTAGGGATGCGGATGTGGAGAGACAGGAACACTCATACACTGCTGGTGGGACTGCAAACTAGTGCAACCCCTGTGGAAAGCATTATGGAGATATCTTAAACAGATTCAAGTAGACCTGCCATTTGATCCAGCAATCCCATTACTGGGCATATACCCAAAGGAAAAAAGGTCATTCTATAACAAAGACACATGTACCCGAATGTTTATAGCAGCACAATTCACAATTGCAAAGATGTGGAAACAACCCAAATGCCCATCAATACATGATTGGATTAGTAAGCTGTGGTATATGTATACCATGGAATATTACTCAGCTATAAGGAATGATGAAGATACGACATCTCTATGGTTCTCCTGGAGAGAGTTGGAGCCCATTATATTAAGTGAAGTATCCCAAGAATGGAAAAACAAGCATCACATGTACTCACCAGAAAATTGGTTTCCCTGATCATCATCTAAATACACATCTGGGAACGATACCAATCGGATATCAGACTGAGGTGGGGGGTGGGGGGAGGGGATGGGTGTATGTCCACATAATGAGTGCATTGCGCACCCTTTGGGGAATGGTCACGCTTGAAGGTGCTGACTCGGGAAGGGGAGGTGAGGAGGGGAGGGATATATACCTACATGATGGGTGCAACGTGCACTGTCTGGGGAACGGATACGCCTGGAGCTTTGACTTGGGGAGACAGGCGGTACATGGGCAACGTATGTAATCTCAAATTCTGTATCCCCCATAGTAAGATGAAATAAATAAAAAAAAATATTTTCTAATTTTCCTTCTTATTTCTTTATTAGCTCCATGATTTATTAAGAAGTATGTTTTTAAAAAAATATTTGAGGACTTTCCAGAGATCTTCTCTTACTGGTTTTTATTTTAATTCCATTGTGGTCAGAGAACATACTTTTTATGGCTTGAATGACTTTGAATTTATGAAGACTTGTTTATGGCCTAGACTGTGGTTTACCTTGGCAAATGGTCTGCTTACTCTTAAAATTAATGTGCATTCTGATGTTGGGTGGAGTGTTTCATAAATATTGTTTTTTACATTGTATATTAGTATCCTTGAAGTTGTACCATAGCTAATTGATGCTTTTTGATTTTTTTAGTTTTTAATTTTTATGAATACACAATAGTTGCACATATTTATGGGGTACATGTGATACAACATGTAATGATCAACCAAGGTTGTTGGGATATACATTACCTTAAATGTTTATCATTTCTTTGTGTTAGTAACATTCTGATTCCACTCTTCTAGTTATTTAAAAATATATAATAAATTATTGTTAATTACAGTCACACTATTGTGTCAATGTAAACTAGATCTTATTTCTTCTATCTAACTGTATGTTTGTACCCATTGAGCAATCCCTCTTTATCTCCCCTTCCCCCTTACTCTTCTCAGCCTCTGGGAACCATTATCCTATTCTCTATATCCATGAGATCAATTTTTTTTAATTCCCATGTACAAGCGAGAACATGTGAGCTTTGTCTTTCTGTGCCTGGCTTATTTCACTTAACATAATATCCTCCAGTTCCATCTGTGTTGCTGTAAATGACAAAGTTTTATTTTTTATGGCTGAGTAATATTCCATTTTGTATATGTACTACATTTTCTTTACCCATTCATCTGTTGATGGATACTTAAGTTTATTTCATGTAGTGGCTATCATGAATAGTGCTGCAATAAACATGGAAGTGCACATATCCTAATACACTTACTTTCTTTCTTTTGGATATACACCTAGCAGTGGATGGATTGCTGGATCATATGGTAGTTCTATTTTTAGTTTTTTTGAGGAACTTCCATACTGTTTTCCACAGTGGTGGTACTAATTTACATTTCCACCAACAGTGTATTAATGTTCTCTTTTCTCCACACCCTTCCTAGCATTCATTATTTTTTGTCTTTTTGATAAAAGCTATTTTAACTGGGCTAGATGATGTCTCATTTGGTTTTGATTTACATTTCTCTGATGATTAGTGATGTTGGGTATTTCTTCATATACCTATTGACCATTTGTATGTCTTCTTTTGAGAAATGTCCATTCAGATCTTTTGCCCATTTTTAATTGGATTATTTGTATTTTTTTTGCTATGGAGTAGTTTGAGTTCCTTATACATGTTGGTTATTTACTCCTTGTTAGCTGAACAATTTACAAACATTTTCTCTCATTCTGTAGGTTGTCTTTTCACTTTGTGAATTGTTTCCTTTGTTGTGCAGAAGCTTTTTAGCTTGATTCAATTCCATTTGCCCATTTTTGCTTTGGTTGCCTCTGCTTTTGAGGTCTTATTCAAGAAATCTTTGCCCAGTCCAATGTCCTGGAGTTTCCTCAATGTTTTATTCTAATAGTTTCATATTTTTAGGTCTTAAATTTAAGTCTTTAATCCATTTTGATTTTATTTCTGTATATGGTGAGAGATAAAGGTCTAGTTTCATTCTTCTGCATATGGATATACAGTTTTTTCAGCACCATTTATTGAAGAGACTATTCTTTCCCCACTGAATGTTCCTGGCACCTTTGTCAAAAATGAGGTTGACTGTAAATGTGTGGATTTATTTTGGGGTTCACTGTTCAGTTCCATTGATCTATGTTTGTGTGTGTGTGTGTGTGTGTGTGTGTGTGTGTCAGTGTTTTGGTTACTATAATTTTGCAATATAATTTGAAGTCAGGGAATGTGATGCTTCCAGTATTGTTCTTTGTGATTAGGATGACTTTGGCTATTCTGAATCTTTAATGGTTTCATATAAATTTTAGAATTGCCTTGTCTAGTTTTGTGAAGAATGTGTTTGCTGTTTTAATGGGGATTGCATTGAATCTGTAGATCACTTTGGGTAATATGGTCACTTTAACAATATTGATTCTTCCAGTCTGTGAACATGAAATATCTTTTAATTTTTTTGTCTCCTTCAATTTCTTTTTTTATTAAAACATTGAGGGGGTATAAAAATTTATGTTACATGGATATACTCTATAATGCTGAAGTCAGGCCTTTCAGTGTGCCCACTACCAGGACAGTGTTCATTGTACCCAATAGGTAAGTTTCCAATGTCCTTTTTGATTTGCATGTTTTATAAACTTGGATTGGATGCCATACATTGTGAATTTTACCTATTTGGATGCTGGATATGGTTTGTATTTCTATAAATATTCTTGAACTTCATTCCAGGATGCAGTTAAGTTACTTGTAAACAATTTGATCCTTTCTGGTATTTTTCCTTTTATGAAATCCACTGAGACCAGTTTAGTATTCAGCCTAGTGTTAATTTTTCCTCATCCTTGAGGCAAGACCTTCCTGAGTATTTTACCCAATTACCTGTGAATGATGAATGTTCTTAATCTGGCTGGTGGGAAAAGGTACTGTTCCTGACCCTGTGTTAGTGCTGGGGCATTTCTCTTGATGTTTTCATCCTCTGGCTTTAAGTAGTTTCCTCATTTACATGCACTGATAATTTCTCTGCACAATTCTTGAAGGAATCCTTTGCAGACAGCCAAGATTCTGCTTCTGTGCAACTCTCCCCTCTTTTATACTGTGTCTTATGAACTCTAGGAGTCTTATTCTCCCTGGACTTTCAGCTCTGTCTCCTCAACTCAGGAAGTCCACTGAGCTCCTCCCTGGATTCTCCCTCCTCCTGTCATGGTTTGAAGACTCTCTCAAAGACAGTAAATTAAATAAATTGTAGGGTTAATCTCTTTTGTTCCCCAGCTCTCAGGGATCACTGTCATTTATTGACTGTTGCATAATGTCTTGAAATTCATTATTTTATATCTTTTGTGTCTTTTCTTGGAAGAGGTGTTGCTTCAGGTGTAATAGTAAATCTAGTCACTGTTACTTTATCTTGGGTTGAATCAGAAGGTTCTATTAGCTTGATTTATAACTTTTAAATATTTAAAAATATTGTATGTGGGCCTCCATTTGTACTGTTTCCCTAGGCTCAGCAAATGTTAGGGTGGCTCTAGGAAAATGTGAGACTTGTGTGTAAAAATATAAGAAAAAGATGGATAATTGATGTAATAATAATGTCTCAAAGAGGAGGAATTATTATTCCCTTTTATTATAAAATTTTTACAGAAAGAAGATAATATAGGATACTTGAAGAATGGGTTAAAAGTTGGTAATTCATGCTGTCAGTATTTAGAGATGTCATTGATTGTTGACTTGTAAAAGGTTTACTGAATCATAGCAATAGCACAATTGTTTTTTTAAGGTCTTAAATTTATGATTGTATTATTTCCAAAGCTATCTATTTACTCTATCCCTTTTCAATAGGGTTGGTGTGAAGGCAAGAACTATTTGGCTAAATTGATCTGTCTTATGTGGAAAGAAGTAATGAAGCCCAGATTTTAAGCTAGGTATGAAACAAATTAGAAGGACATTTAAAAATTTAGGAATGAGTCAGTGCCAATTTAATGGAGAGTACATGTGGTGCGTATTCTTCCATTCTTGTGATACCTCACTTCAGAGGATGGGCTCAAGCTCTATCCAGGAAAATATAAGAGGTGCTAGATCACTGTCTTTTTTATAATTGAGTAGTATTCCATTGTATACATATACCATATTTCATTAATCCACTTATGGATTGATGGGCACTTGGGTTGTTTCCACATCCTTGCAATAGTGAATCGTGCTGCCAAAACATTCGAGTGCAGATGTCTTTACTATAGAATGACTTTTATCCCTTTGGATAGATGCCCATTGATTGATCAACACTAAGGTGCTCACAAAATAGTAATAATATTCTTTGGGGGTTGGGGGTTTGGGGATGGTTAAACTCACAACTTATGGATGTGGTGAGTGTTGTGGGGGAAAGGGCACACCTCAAATCATGCTTTGGATGTGGCAAAGTCATAACATGTAACCAAAATGTTTGTACTCCAATAATATTCTCAAATAAAAAAATCTATAAATGTATGAATAAAAAAAAATTTTAGGAATGAATGAGTAAAAAATATCTAACATTTATTTAGCACATATTAAGTGCCACATCTACACTGTACTAACTGTTCCAGATTATCTCATTTGATCTTCATAATAAATTTATTTGGTAGTTATGAGTAGGTTAAAGACAATTCCATTTTCCTTAGATAAGAAAATTGAGGCCTCCCCCAAGTTTACACAACTAGGAAGTGCCTGGATCCAAACAGCTTGATTTAAGAGCCCACACACTTAACCACTGACTACATTACCCATGAGGTTAAAATAGAAATGAATCCAAATACACAAGACAGCTGGAAGGATTGTAGGTAATGGTCAAAAGCAAGACATTAATGTTAACAATGACAGGGACAGAGCAGCTTTGAGTCATGTTAAATCTAAGGGATGTTGAGTTGAATGGAATGTAATTAGAATTGTGGTAATTTAATATTAACAACTCTTAGGCAGGGTTTTTTATAATTCAGATTCACGAACATTAAGATCAGCTATGGTATTGGCTGAATTTGGAGGTTGAGGGTGAGACTAATGAAATTTTATTTTTGTATTTTATTTGTCATTCTGAATTGCTTTCTATAGGCCTTTAGAAAAATTCAAGATGAGTGACCCAAACATCGGACACCTCACTTTATTGGTAAGGAAAGGTTCCCAGGTCCTCAACCTGCCAGAACACAATCTAATAAATGGATACACTTACTTTTCTGAAGTTCATTACTTATCATCACTCCTGAAGTAATGTGGTCTGAGTTAGGTGTTCTTTCTCAAGGAAATGTCTTGATATCATTGTTTGGGACTTAATCTTTATGCAGTGACAATTATGGCTTCTTTTGTCACTGATACTTCACCAGTGATGGAGAGAAACTCCAATACCTCCAGAAGTAGGGTCATCTAAGCTTCTTGCTACAATAGAGGAATTCACCAGAATGAGTATATATTGAAGGGCCAAAGCCTGTGGAATCCCCAAGTTTCTTGGCTGTTGATGTAACACTTGTGCTGCAGTGTCATGGAGCATCAGCTCTCGAATGCCATTTTAACTCAGGAAAACATTGTAATTTTAACAGCATACCCTTTGAAGAGGCTTATTTTTTACATATTTTTTTTTCTGATGAGGATTGAATGGAAAGTGGTGTCAGTTTCAGCCTAAGACAGGAGACCATCGTCAATTCTATCCTGTACCCAATGGGATTATAATGTGAAAATCAGCCCAAAAGTTACTGAATTCTGGCAATATTCTCTTTCATCTGATTTTGTTTAGTATAGGTGTCCTGCTCCATAGCATTTGGTCCTCAGTGAAGGATTTTAAACTCCAGCTCTTTGAGGTCCCACAGACCTGTGCCAGGTTGTGGATTTTCATTTGTGGCTAGTTCCATGATTAAAATGCCTCAGAGCATAGCAGTGACAAGGCAGCACTGGCATTCCAGTTCGGTCAGTTTGTGTAATGGTTAAGCCACAGTTGTATGTGGGTATCATGTTGTCATCATGCTCTGGAATGAGTCGACTAAAAACAGATGTGGCTGGGAAGACGAAAAGTCAACCTATAAAGCAAGTTAGGAAAGAGAAATTTATTTTTCTAAAAGAGATTTGAAGTTTTCATGTCAGCAAGTCCCAAAGTTTGGTTTGCAAATGAGTCTTGAAGCTGAAAACAAAATACTTTGTTTCCTCAAGCTATAATTCCATGTCCCCCACCATGTTTGTATTTTAACAAAGAATGGATACGTACAGGCTAATCTTAATTGAAGTGTTAAAGGGCTCACCGATTTCTAGGATTAAGAAAGAGAAATAGGTAGTGATTATGCGCTGGTGGGAGGAAGAAGGGCAAAGTAAGGGTGAAATGTGTGATTGAAGTCAACTCAAAGATTAAGGAAATCTTTTTTAAGTAGGGGCATAATCAATACTGTAAGTTGAAATGTTCTTTTCAGAAGAACATTGAGGCTTGTGACGGAGGCAGCCCCCTTGTTCTTATCAAGAGGACGAAGGTAAAAAAGAAGAGTCAAAAAGCTTCTGGGGAAACTGAGGCTTCATTTGTGAAAGTCGTGCTCAGAGTGAGCCTCAATCATGGACAGGGAAATAGACATTTAAGGTTGAAGTACAGAAGGTGTCATAGGTAGGGACAGAGGCATGGAGTGCAGAAAGGATGCAGCAAAGCTAATGCTGGAGCACATGCTGAGTTTCATTTTTTCATGCATTATTGTCCTGTAGTGTTTATTATTAAGATAAAAAAGATTTCCAAAGCTTTTGGAGATAAGAACAAAACTAAATTCTAAGGGGACCCCATATTATATATTTATATTTCCTTAACAGTCAGAAAGCTGTGTTTTCAAAACTGTCCTTTAATTTTGTTGAAGACAATGCTTTGGAAAAGAGATCACTAAGTCTGAACAGGTTATTACAAACCCTTCACACCAACAAAATGCACACTACTTTTTTCATCACTCAGGAATAATCTGTCTGATGCTGCTGAACATTAGAGACACAAAGAATTTCTGTTATCTAAATAATTTTGTGTGTGTGTGTGTGTGTGTGTGTTTTGAGCATATAAGCCAGTGATAATTTGCAAAAGCTAATTGAAGAAAACCCTAATTTGGATAGCATTTACTAAAAATGCAAGTCATTTGACTAATGGTAATATGATAGTATTTGCTTCCTCTCTCAAATAAACCGATTTGTTTCCAGGAATTTAAGTGATGGAAAAAACGAACTTTAAACCTAATTTTCAAGTGGCAGAGAGTATTCTATTGTGAAAATAGATATACAAATATTTTGAGGAACATAAATCTCCAAGAATTATTGGAAGCAAAAAGCTATTAGCTGAACAATATGGAATTCAGATGACATTGCTGACATTTTCTCTTATAAGTAAACTAGTTTTTAATGAAAGTTTGGAGAAATACTATTGTAAAAAAGAATAAGTTTAATTGTTAAAACTATTTCTGCACAAACTGAGATTTTTTTTATTGTTTTTCAGTTAATAACTATTTGTTGAGGGCCTATGAGCTGCCAGGTCCTCTTCTAGGATCTGAGGATAAAGTAGTCACAAGACAGAGTGTTTGCCTTCAAAGAGGTGGCATTCTTGCTGGAAAAGATAGACAATAAAAAGGAAAAATAGGAATCACATAATATCAAATAGTGATAACTTCAAAGGAGAAATAAAATAGGAAAGTTGGCTAGAGAGTGATGGAGAGGCTTCTTCAGCTAGGCTGGCTGGAAAAAGATTATCTGAAGAGGTTGTATCTGAATTGGGGTTTCAAAGATAAGGAGATGGACAAATTAAGATTTGGGGGAAGAGGGTTTACAAGGTAGTAGTCATAACTGAAAAGGTCTTAAATCAAGAAGCTTGGTATTTTTGTGGTGGAAAGAAGGTCAGTATGCTTTTTTCCAAAAGAAACAGAAAAATAATTTCTATAGATTTAAACAATTAGGATACTTTTTGACTCATGTAAGGAGAAGTGGTCAGGTAGTTTTCAGGATTGTTTGATCCCATCATTAACAATCCAGAGTTTATTTCTTCTGTCCTTTTTCTTTCCCAATGTGTTTGCATTGACCTTTGAGCTGTGCTCTGTGAAGGTCAGTTCACTTTGTGGCTGTAAGTTGGTTGCCAATAGCTATTAGAACTTCCTCATTTAAGTTTGGAGGGCAAGAAAGTTAATCCCCAAAAGTTTCTTAGAAGAGTGAAGAGGAACTTTCTTACAAGCTCTGTAAACCTCTCCACACATGTTACCAAAAGCTTCTAAATTATCAATCCTGAACTAATGCCTGGTGAGGGGACTAGAACTACCCTTAGGTAAATCAGGCCCACATCTGGGTATGTCTGGAAGGAGGAACCCCACACTCCCCACACTGCTGAGACACATAGCCGACATGGCAGAAAGCAGGACATGAAAAAAAATAATTGTTTTTGGAGGAGGAAGATTGGGGAAATTGTTGGTTAGGCAATCTATTGATTATAGGAAGATACAGCTACTATGGGTATAGCATAGTGAATGAAGAGGAGAATGGAAGGAAACGAGGCCAGACATTTAGGCATAAGCTAGATTATGCAGAGCCTTGTAGAATATTTAGTTTGCATTCTACTCTAGTCAAACGGACAACAGATTTTTGGATTTTTAAGCCTGTATGTGTGGGTGTGTGTTGGGGGGTAGGTGGGTGTGTGTTGGGGGGTAGGTGGGTGTGGTGACAAGTTCATGTATAATTTTTTCTACAGAAAACAATTACAGAAACTGGAAAATTGTCAAAAACAGTAATTTGAAGGCACTGGAAAATGAGCAGAGGCAGGCAAAGACTTGAGAAGAATTTATTACTAAAATGTTGCTACTGCATCAGGTAGAATATGCAGCTTTCTTGCACTTTTTGCAAAAGTTGAGCCTAAATGATTCAATTCCAGGATACAAAAATCACTCAATACTTAAGGGAACATACTAGAGGCAGGAGCACCACAAAAGGGTTGAAATCCAAAAGTCTCAGCATACGTTTTGCCAAATCTCTGGATGACCAGTAAGTATGCCTGTTTACAATGAAACCCCAGGAAGTCTGGTGAAAAAGCAGAGAGAAAGGGGAAGTGGATCTGCTCTTGAAAGACAGAATTGCTTCTGGTGAGATATTGGAGCTCGTTGTGTCTTTGATTGAATGCATTCCCTAGTCCACACACAGCTTAGGTGGCAGAAAACAGAAGCCTTATTAGATGGATTTGTCAGAGGCAGAATTCCGGCACAGAGGAGTAACTGAAAATTCACTAGGGGGGCTAAAGGAAAGAAACCACCAAAAAGGTGAGCCCCCCAAATCTCAGTGTAAACTCAGTTAATGTCCTTGGCATACTTCTAAACAAAATAGACATGGAGGAGACCACCAGGGGGCCAGGCTAAAAAAGCAGCAACTGGAAGCCAAGAACATTTGGCAGCTATATCAGCTTCTTCACACCATGAGGGGGACAAATTTCAGTTTGAGTCCAGGCAAGTTAGTGACTTACTAGAACCAAGACCCAAAAATCCTAAGAAGAAAAAAGAGATTTCAGAGTTACTATAACATACTGTCTGTGTCATCCTAAATAACAGAGAGGGGACTCTAAAAGAAAATATTTATTTGGAAAGGACATTGCAGTGGGGAATATGTGCGCCATAGTGAACTATGTGTATATTCAGGGAGGTAAAGAAAGACAAAGGTTTTTAAGGGAAAATGAGGTGGATTACATAATTATTTTGAGATAATTATCCTTTGCTACAAGTATCAATAACAACGGTGGTATCAGTCCAAATTTGAACAAGCAGTTGCTTTTTTTGTTTAAGGTCGTGGGTTTTGCAGAGTCTTTTGTGATAGTTCTTGTTATTTGGCTTTTGTTCATGAGAATCCTTCCTTCATGGCCCTCCCTGCCTCTGTTTTTCAGGATTTTGTTTGTTTTTTTTAAACACAAGTGACTCCATTTTGATTCTGACAATTTTTACATCTGTTATGGTTTGAATTTTTGTGTTTGCACCAAATTCATATGTTGAATCCTTAAGCCCCAATATGGCTGTATTTGGAGATGGAACAAACTAATTCTAAGGAACTAATTAAATGTAAATGAGGTCATAAAGGTGGGGCTCTGATTTGATAGGATTGTTAGCCTTACAAGAAGAGGTCACTCTCTCTTTCTCCTTGTATATGTATAAAGGCCAGGTTAGGACATAGTTAGAAAGTGACCATCTGCAAGGCAGGAAGAGAGCCCTCACCACTGAATCAGCCAGAACCTTTGTCTTTGACTTCTAGCCTCTAGAAACGAGAAAATCAATTTCTATTGTTTAAACCACCCACTCTATGGTATATTGTCATAACAGCCTGAGAAAACTGTCATGACACATTTGCAACAAAAAATTACTAGCCATCGAAATAGTCTGAAAAGTGTGACACATATGCAGAAAGAAATATATCAATACAAACTGATTGTAAGTGTATTCGAGTGTTAAATTAGCACAGATTTCAAAGGGGCTATCATAAGTATTCAATGAATTAAAGGAAAATATGTTCAAAGATAGAAGGAAAGTATGTTATTACTGAGTGAACAGATAGGGAATTTTAACAGAGATATGGAAATTAAAAATTGACCAAATGGAGATTTGAAAATTGAAAATTATAATAACTGAAAATAAAAATACCTTAGATGGGTTCAACAGAAGATTGAAGATGGCAGAGAATGAATCAATTAATTTGAAGATAGTTCAATATTGAATCCAAAGGGGAGAAATAAAAATAGATTGAAGAAAAATAAACAAAGCTTCCTCAGGAGTAGCATGTGAAAAATATCATGTGTTTCAACTTATGTGTAATTGGAGTCAAGAAGGAATGAAAAAAAGAGAGAGGGACAGAAAAAATATTTCTAGAGTTAGCAGAAAGCTTCTGATTTTTGAAGACAAACATTGACTTACAGATACAGGAGGCTCAATGAGCCCCAAATTAGAAAGTTAAGAAAAAAAGTCACATCTACACATATCATAGTTAAAATGTTGAAAATCAAAGATTAAAGAGAAAATATTGAAAGCAGCAAAAGAAAAACATTAAATAAATTATTAACATACAGGGGACTATGATAAAATTATAAGCTGACTTCTTATCAGAAATAATTGAGGCTGGGAGACATTAGAATGACATATTCAAAGTGCTGAAAGAACAACAATAAAAAATTCAACTAAGATTTCTACATCCAGCCAAGCTGTCTCCAAAAAATTAAGGATTTTCCAATAAACAAAAGTTGAGATAGTTTATTGCACTACTAAAGAAAGACCTTCAGGGTGAAAAGTAATCAACCATGAAGGAAGGGAGGAAAAGGGCCTGATACTGTAAATGATTGTAAATACATAAGTAGATATTTATAACTATCTTTTACTGCCTAATTTCTTTAAAAGACTATGTGCAAAGCCAAATTTATAACATTATATGATTAGTTTATAATACATATTGATGTATTGTTTGTGACAGCGATAACACAAAGGATGGGGGTGTGTGTGAAATGAAACTAAACTATTACAAGTTTTTTATATATCAACAAAAGAATATCAACATTTAGGTAGATTGAAAGAATTTAAATATTAGTGTTTAAATCCTACAGCAACTGTTTACACATGTAAAGAAATTTGGCTAACAAGACAAAACAAAAATTAAATTGTATAGCAAAGAATATTTATTTAACTTAAACGAGGGCAAGAAGAAGGAACAACAGAACAAAATACACGTGAGGCAAACAAATTACGAGTAGCAAAATGACAAACATAAATCCAAGAATATTGGTAGTTACATTCAATGTAAACAAATTTCAATCAGTAGACTGTCACACTAGATTAAAAAGCAAGATGCATGTATATTTTGCCTATAAGAGATAGATTTTAAATATAAGCTCTAAAAAAAATTTTGAAAGATAATCACAAGCCAAAACATGCGTTTGAAAGACTGAGAGTGTACCTTCACAATAAAAAAGAAAAGATAAGAAGTGTCAAAGCGAAATGTCAGAGATATCAACTGTTAAACTTAGTACTTAAGGAAATCAGACATTTCATACTTAACGTAATGCTAAAGGGTTAATACAATAAATAGGAAGATATAACAATTATAAATGTGAATTCATCCAATAATAGGTCTCCGCTTGGATAGAAATGTAAGAAATGGACAAATTAACAATTACAGTTGGAAATTAAATTATCAATCAGTAGAACAAGTTTACAGAAATTCAGTGAAGATATAGAAAAATTAAATAATATTCTCAGATAATCTGACCTATTTGTTATTTACAAAATAGTCTAGCCAACAATAGAAAGCTACATTTCTTTTCAGAAGTAGATGAAACATTTAGCAGTTTAGACCATATTTTGGGCAATAAAACACTGTATCAATATAGTCACTGTATAAATATACTCAAAAGAATTAAAGTCACAGAAAGTATGTTCTCTGAATACAGTGTATGGACATTAGAAAATAATAAAAAGATATCTGGAAAATCTCTGTATATTTGGCAATCAACTAACACACTTTTAAAATACCCATAGGTTAAAGAATACAATAAAAATAAAAAATATTTTGAACTGAATAAAATTTAGAATACCACATATCAAAATTTGTGAGATGCAGGTAAAGTGGTCTTTAGAGGGAAATTTTTAACAGTAAAGGCTTCTCTTACAAAAGAAGAATAAGTGAAAGTCAAATATCTAAACTTCCACTTGAAGAAGCTAGAAAAATAATAGCAAATTAAATCTCATGTAAGTAATAAGAAGGAAATAATGAAAGTAACAGTAGAAATTACTGAAGTAAAAATAGAAAAAAATGAATGAAATAAGGAAACTCAATGAAACCAAAAGTTAATTCTTTTCAAAGATTAAAAAAATTGATAAATATCTAGTTTGGTCAAGCAAAAATTAGAAAACATGAAGTACCAATATCAAGAATGAAAGATGAGATATCAGCACCAATAGTACATTTAAAATATAAGAAACTTTTATGAATACCTCTATGCTAATACATTTAAAAAGTTAATAAAATGGACAAAATTCTTGAACGAAAAAATAGCAAATAATGATTCAAGATAAAGGAGGAAATCGAAATAGTTCTATATCAATAAAAAACGAATTATTGAAATTTGTAATTAAAAATTTTCACTAAGGAACTCCATACATATGTTGCTTCTTTGGTAAATTCTATCAAATATTTAAAGAACAAATAATACCAAGTCTATACAGAGTCATTTAGAAAAGGATCACTTAGCTGCATGATAGAGAATGGGGCAAGGGCTGAAGTAGAAAGACTGGTTAAGAGCCTGTTAAAACAGTGTACACTCTTTCAACAATTCAGGTTCCTGCCTTTTCTTGTTCATTTCTATGTCACCATCTCTGTATATTGCCCATGCCCCCCCACATCCCCCCCAGTCAGAGCTTCAAGCATGTCCATTCCCCAGACAGTGCGCATCGCACTGATTATGTAGGTGTACACCCATCCCTCCGCCAACCCTCCACATCTGTCCAACCCCCAATTGCTGTTATTCCCAAATGTGCACTTAGGTGATGATCAGTGAAACCAATTTGCTGGTGAGTACATGTGGTGCTTATTTTTCCATTCTTGGGATACTTCACTTAGTAGAATGGCTTCCAACACTCTCCAGGAGAACAAAAGAGATTCTATATCACCGTTATTTCTTATAGCTGAGTAATACTCCATGGTATACCTTCACCTATCTTTTTCATCATTATTTTCTTCTAAAAGAAACATTTCTCCTCCCTCTCCCAGGTGGAGCTTTTCTGGTGTTTTGTTGATCCACTCTTACTTCAGTAGCTTCAGGATCCAGCTCTTTGAAGTATATTCTTTGTTTTAGTTGTTAGTCACTGTTTATGTTCACTTTTTTTCCAGCCTACGAATATACTCAAAGCAAAAACAAGCAAGCGCTTTCTCTTGTTCCTGCCACTTCCTCAAGCCAGCATATTTCCCTCATTCCTTTTATGGCTACAATTACTGAGAGCCTCAACATTTGACCTTCGTGTCAATCTTGAGCACGGGTTCTGGTGTATACCAAGATTTTTATTTCTAAGGTTACTAACAATTCCTAGTTGTTAAACCCAATGACTCCTCTCAATTCAATTTAACTACTCTGCAGCACTTAATACTGTTGTTTAGCCTTTCCTTTTTGTAACTCTTGTACTTTGGCTTCTATGATCCGGTGTTGTGATTTTTCATCCACGTTTCCAAATTCTCTATTTCCGTCTCAATCATTGTCTCAGTTTCCTCATTTTACCTACAAAGAGAAGGTGTTCCTTAGAAATCCTTTCCTCCATCCTGTTTCCAAAGGCAATCTCATTTGATATCATAGTTTTAATAATTAGCAATGTGCTGGTGATTTATAAACCTATAGTCTGACACTTTTGCAGAGCTCCAGATCCTTATTTCCACTGATCTTTGGATACCTCAATCTACAGTTCTTGCCATAACCTCAAAAGTCAGTATTTCTCTGTATTTCAACTCCTCTTTTGAGATTGTAATGTCTCTTACTGACATCCATTTTGCATTCTGCTGCTGGATTAGCTTTCCTAAAACACAGTTTTAATAATATTAAAAATAATAATAATAGAAAAACTTATTAAGTGTTTACTGTGTGCTAGCAACTCTTTTAATGCTTTACAATTAGCTTTCACGCAAATCTTGACACTCTCAATATTTCCATTTTGTAAAAGAGAAAACTGAAACACAAAAAAGGTAAATAATATGCTGAAGGTTTCCACAACTGGGAAGCATTAAAGCTGATATTTGATCATTTTAACTAACACATTGTACTGACTCTTCACATAAAACCTGAAAAGACTTTTCTACACAGTGACCATCTGTGAATTTTATTCAGTTCACTCTTTTTTAATTGAAAAGAATTCCATCTTGTTCCAAGCAATAATATGAGTGATATAACATATTTTATGTGCTAATGATATATTCTTTTCAATTTTTCACATATCCATAAAATGCATATATGGCTATTAAAATGAAAAATGTCATCAGTGTGCCACTTAAAATGATATTGTATGCCATATTTCAAGACATACTGATCAGCAAAACAAAGTTAAAACCATTATGCTGTTATGCAAACTTTTGTTATTCAGATTTATTAATGATGCAAGTCCAACTTAAATATGTAGCTTTTCCCCCACTTTTATGCTTTAAATTCCCATCAGTAAAAGATTAATAAGTGAATAAATTACAAATCAGTCCCTCCTCCCTGTATATACTCCAGTCCTGGCTTTTTGAATTTTGTTCATGCTATATTCTTACCTTTAATACCCTAGTAACTGAACTTCTGAATATGTAAAAATTCTACCCATTCTTTCTACTAATAAGGACTTGATTCAGTTGTTTTAATATATTCCTGTGGCTTGATATATTTTTATATTCTAAACCAGTGCTTTCCAATGAGAATCTTCAAAATGAAGAAAATGAAAACAAATTGTTCAATATTGTAATTGGTAGCCACATCTTATTATTGAGCACTTGAAATATGGCTAGTGAGACTAAAGAATATTTTTAGCTTAATTTAATTTTAATTAATTTAAATTTAAATAGTCATGTATAGCTAATGGTTTTTATAGTGAATAATACATCTCTAAACTATCAATTCAATACATTGGTATTCCTGAATGACCAATATATTTTAAAAATGGATATTATAGTACCATATACCTGTCTTGTCTTTCTTGTTGCTTATAGTTTGCTAGAGGGAAGGATTCACATTTTATCATTTTTTTATGTGTCCTAATACATCTAGCACATATCTTTTTATTTAAAAAGTACACAATAAATATTTATTATGTAACTAAATGAATGGATGACAATCTGTTTGTTTAATTGTGTTAGTATTAGTGGTATCAAAAACTGCTCCATATTTTAATTTTTCAAGATAACTAAGGTAAAATAAATGCATATAATAAACAAGTTGCCTTCATCTTTGCAATTGACTATATGATTGCTTAAGGTAAAGTGCTTTTATTTCATCAATTCATCCATATTTTGGCTGGCAGTGCTAAACATGAAAAAATTCTTTTGTGTTAACAATCTCAGCTCCAAAGTCAACCTGACCACAAAGCCCCAGTGTTACTATAGCTCAGTCAACAAACCCTGGACATGTCAGCCTAGATTTACCATGGTTCTAATCAGCATTTTGCACATGGACAGCTCCCCATGTGGCACAGACCCTCGTGACACTTGTCTCTTTCTAATGCAACTGCCTGTTTCTCCCTCTGCTAGTTTTAGAATAAACGCCTTGTCAAAAAAAGAATTAGATTTTGACAGCTTATTCCTATGGTTAATTGAGGTGATAGATATACTTGACATTTATCTAAGTGCAGAATAGAAGATTAAGATGTATTTTCTATATGCATTCTCTGTTTTAGAGGAGGTCACTTTCTGGGGTCCTTTTAATATGTCCGTGCAATTAATAGTAGTGATAATTCTGTTTCATATCATAACGTCTTTAAAGTTCTTTCAAACTGACAGATAAACTTTCCTTTTTGTAGGGTTTGAATTAGTTGAATCTTTTTATAGGCTACACTCTAGGTCTTCCCCTCTCAGTCCTGTAAATTAATACGGGTTGAAAAATACAAAAGATAGTGTGCAAACCCACTCAGTTCAAAGAAAACAGGGGGAAAGGGTCATATTTGAGATTACCTTAATTATTGTCCCTGAATTTGTAAGGGCATGCCCTGGAATTGTTAGGCTGATGATAGTGACATTTTAATTTTTGCGTATGTGTTAAAAGTTCCTCAGCATTTATTTGTGCTTGTTGTCATTGCTTTGTAACACAGAGTATAGTTTTTCATTTTCCGGAGAGGTTTGTTTTATTTTTTAGTATGCCAAGTTTATCTTATGCTGATAGGTAATAACTTCCTTAGAAGTGATTCTCATCACCTAATTTAATATTTGGTATTCATTTATTACAGCTATTATATTAAACATAATATCACATTTATAGAATTTCATTTTGATCTGTAAAACATTTAGATAAAGCTAAAAAGGTTTCTAGATTTACAGAATATCAGTTTCTGAAAGGGATGACAAAAGCATATATACTTTAAAAACTTAATGCAGTTCTTCATTATTATAAATATGATAGATGACATTAAGTATTATCATATTATAAATATGAGAGATGATTTATTGGGAGAAGAGTTAGGAATAAATTTGAAGATTGGAAAAAATCTATTTAAGAAGGAAAACAAAAATAATTTTCACTTAGAGTAGATAAATCATTCTATTTAGGCTAAAATATGAGGAAAAACAATAGACTGGGATGACTAAAGCAGTAATGCTGAAAGAAATCAAGTGTTTGTGATTTAAGAGCCAGAATTAGGCAAAGAAAATATTAGATTGTCAGTAAATATCAGTGGTTCACATAAAAGATCTGCTTGTAAGGGTTCAAATTACATGTTGTTTTTAAAAATATTACCTTTGATTTTTATATCATTTATTATGATCATTGGGACAATAGCATTTTAAAAAATATTTATGTAAATAGCACTATTTAAAAACTATTTACAAAATTATTATAGAAAAAATTCTAAATAATACTATTTAGAAATTAATGCCAGAGTTATAGTTTTGTTGGTTGGTAATGCTTCATTTAAAACAGAGTATGATAGGTTACAGAATTAAGGCAAGAAAGAAACATAATAACTGTAAAAATAGAATAAAATTAATAAGTGAAAAGGTTGTGTCAGAAAAAGGAAGTATATGGTGTAGACCTACTATCTAATGGTAACATTTTTAGGAGGAAACGATCCATAGATTATTTTTATTTCTTTCACATGTTGAGCTATTAAAAATTAGGATCTTTCTTAATTTATTCCTGCCAAGGAGCTCAGATGTTAGAATGTTTGGGCTTGCACTATATTCCTTATACATGTGTAAACAGGGAACCACTCAAATTAGAGATTAAATAAGTTCCCCCTGGAAGAGAACACTTAAAATACTAGGCTCTTGCTTATCTTGGGTGGTGACAAAAAACCCCTGAAACAGGGAAAGGATGCCTCAGTGGCCTGCACTTGTGCTAAGTTAGGGTGAGGAATACGGTCACTGTCCTGTGATTAGAGTGTGGCAGAAGCTTTGTTTATCAAGACTACCACCCTTAAATGTCCCTGGTCATGAAATATGTTCCTTGAGAGAGAGATACTTGTTTATAAATGAAGACCTAAAGTCTTCTCCAAGTGAAGAGGTTAACTAATATCTTAAATATTCCTCCTTGAAACTTCTATATGGGAGACCAAGCAGAATGATCCTCAACAGTACTGGCCAAAGCCCAGTGACAGGGAGGGACAATGAGACTTGGAAGGGAATAGAATGGGCTGGTTCTTTAGGTAGAATATAAGGACTAATTGTTATTGTTATTTTTGGGGTGAGGGTGAGGTCTTGCTTGTTGTGATACAGCATGGGGCTGAGGCAGGAAGGTCCTCACGGCCTAGCCTGGCTACTGTTACGTGGGAAAGAGTTGCTGGATATGTGAGTGGTTCCTAAGACAGGTGTGTCCTTAGACTCCAAGTGTGGAGAGTCACTGAGGGTAACATAGCAGATCAAATTAACATTTACAAGACTGGGAAAAACGATTTCAGCAGTAACACAATTTTGAAAGTGAGAGACAATGGCAGCAAAGAAGGACCAGATGTGAGATTCCTATAAGCTCGGTTTCAGAAGAGGGTAGGAGGAAACTTTTGGAGGTGATGGATAAGTTTATGGCATTGATTGTCATGAGGTTTCACAGGTGTATACTTATCTCCAAACATATCAAGTTGTAGACATTAAATATCTACAGCTTTTTGAATGTCAATCATACCTCTCTAAAGTGTTATTTTTTAAACAACTAAAAAGATAACCTGTACTAGCCAAGAGATCAACTATGAGTGCCTATTCCACCGATTCTGAGAAAAGTGGCCACAGGCAACTCCATTTACTCTAGGCCTACTCTTTATTTCTCTTCCGATCTGATTATTCACCCAATTTCACTGACAGATAAAGATTTTCTATGCATTGCTCTCATTCAAATACCTAGTGAGAGAGGATCTAACTTGTTCAGTTAGTCACTATTTGATATAGAACATGTCTTTTGAATATAAATCTTGCACTAAGACACCTCAGAGTTATCTTCTTACACTAAGGGTGGCTGCCTTTGAGGTAAGAACTGGTCCTTGGTACAATCCTCTATGGTCAGAATATCAGTATTGAGGAACTGAAGGGTCCCCATGAATTTGTGCCATGAATTTTTAATAGGGAAATCAGAAGGGTGATACTGCTGCAACCCTACCAGATTGGGTATGGCTAGGGACAAGCTGCCAGTAGATAGAACTTTATTAAGACCTCAAGAGACCCTGAGCACTGAGAATATTATAGTACTTCTGAATGTGTAATCAAAATATATTAATCAGTTTAAAATATATATATATATACACACACACATGACATACACACATGCAAACCTCCAAAACAATTCTAATTTTTTCTATCAAATATTTTCCTATTTTTGTTAGAGATGGGGTCTTGCTCCTGCTCAGGCTGGTCTCAAACTCCTTACCTCAAGCAATCCTCCCTCCTTGGCCTCCCAAAGTGCTAGGATTACAGGAATGAGCCCTGGCTCACACCTGGCTTCTCTGGTTAAGCTATTTTTGAGGTGTGGCCAGGTAAGTATTACAGAGACACGAAAAAAGAATTGAGGCCATTTTTTCAGGGAGCAATTATAATGACCAAACGTGTATTCTAAGCTGGAGTAGGAGAGTGTGAATATGGGATGTGGGGAAGAATGGAATACAGAATGAAGACAAATTGGTGGGGTTAATCATACAGAGATTGAATGTTGCAGTGGGGGTACAATTGTTAGCAGAATGGAGGAAAAATATGTGCTAGTCACGGGATGGACTGCTAAAATGGAGACTTCTAATGTAGTCCAGGGTTTGACCATATGAGTAGTGGTTGAGATGGGAAGGAAGAAAAAGGTCACAGGCGAGGAAGTGAAGGAACTGAGAGGTCATGTGTTAAATGGGCCATCCATATGGATGATGATGTCACCAATAATAAAGCCAGACCTGGAGATGATGGGAGATCTGGGATAGAAATGTGGTGAAACAGAAGCTAAGATCTTCAACCAATAAACAGTGGGCGAGAAGTCATATGGAGATGAAAGTGAGCAAGAAACCTGGAGACTATATTCTGAATCTAGTTATTTTATACTTCTGTGTTTAATTTCAGCATTGCTGCAACCATTATCCTTTAAATTGGCTGCAAACACAAGCTTTTACTAAACTATACCCATTACATTTATGTGCTTGCATATTTGTATACTACTGTAGAGACTAGATGTAGCCCCCAAGGTGCCCATTATCTTCTAAACCAAATTTTTCATGGGAGTGCATTGCAATTTTGTGCATAGCCCATCTTTGCCACACTAATCTATAGGATGGTATTGGTATGTGAATTTTATTTCTTTTCCTCTTTTCCCACCTGGAAATGCCTTAAGATAATCTATAAGCATTATTATAATTCTCATTTCTATAGTGGTCCCCCAAATCTGGCATCTTAATTTTGGCTTTCCTATTTGTGCTCAGTACTCACTATTTTTTCTGGTGGAAGTTCTGTTATTAGTCTTTCTCTTTTACCATTCCTATTTTAGGTTCCAACAATTCCCATTACTTCTTTGCTGATTATTTTTTTCATATAAATTTATGATTAAATCTCTCTGTCACACACACACAAACACACACACACTATTAGTTTCTTACATGAAAGAGTGGTCTGTTTAATATCTATATTTTTTAAAATGTAATTCTTCTAGTCATTTTTGGTGCTAGGCCAATTATGTTAATTAGAGTATATTGAGCAAAGTACATATTTCCATTCTCTACACATATATTATTCAATTTGATCAAGCTTCAATATATAAAAGCTTTTTGCAAAATGTAGTGTCAAAATGTTAGTCTTTGGTCAGAATCTTGGCAGATTAAGTCAATTAAAAAGGTCAAAATGATGGTCCTTTATTTTACAGGAAGTGCAAATGTACAGAATCTATTATTTAATTAAATGCAAGTCTGTACTTCAGTGCTAAAATAGAGAATATAAATGCATCCAAGTCAAGAAGTGGAAAAAGTTGGTTTATTAACAGTAATCACATATAAAATTGGCTGTTCGGTTCATTACCATCTTATTTATTCTCCTTTGCTGTTCTGGAAAACCCTCATGTCTCCATATAGATACAAACATTTTCTAGTTAGTCAAGCTGTCTGCATCATTAATTTTTGGTGAGTTGAACATCTGCTGAATAAAGGCTGTCTGTTTAAGTCACAATGAAGTCTTCCATCGAGAGTATTCTCTTTATATTACATTATTTACTCCCTCTGCCCAGTTTAATGTCAGATAATATTGATATATTGATTAATTCATTCATTTACCAAATATTTTATTAATATAATTACCTATTGTCTCCTTTGTACTGTTCTAAAAAGTTAGATTATAGCAGTGAACCAAATAGGCCAAAAACAAACAAACAAAAAGTCACCCAAAAAAACCTTGCCCTCATCAGCCTACATTGTAGTGGAAGGAGATAGATAATAAAATAAATAAATTATATGGATATGTTAGATGGTAATTTGTGTTCCATAGAAAAATACAGAAGTACCAGATGGAAACTTTAGGAGTAACAGGGTAAAGGTACAATTTTGAAAAGGGGACTTAGGAAGGGTCTAACTGAGAAAGTAACATTTAGTGAAAAACTACACTGATGTGAGAAAATGAAAGTAGTGTTCATCAGGAGGAAGATTGTTCCTGGAAAAGGGAACAGTGAGAGTAAAGGCCCTAGGTCTTGGTCTTGTCTGGCTGTGTTTGGGGAACAGCCTGAAAGCCAGCGTGGCTGGTGCAGAGTCAGGCAGGATGAGAGCAGAAGCCTGTGGAGGATGATGTAATAAATTTGAGTAAGTTCAAAATTATTACAATAGCTCTGATATGTGATTGGAACCAAATGAGGCTGGCAAGCAGGCATGAAGAACAAAGGGCTCTCTTTCAGAAAACTTACTTTACATATAGTGTTTTGGATTAATGGTAAAGATTAAACACCGGGACATGAGATTTTAAAGGTAAAAGTTTTATTTAACGCAGGATAAAGTTACTGCTAGAACATTCTCTGACTCAGTGACACTGACCTGGCATTGTGGAGAAAATGATAACATGTATAGGAAACAAAAGAGTTAGTTATGAAGCAATGTAATACTTCATTAAGCTGTTGACTAAATGTCACATCCAATGAGAGGTCTTTTCCAAGAGTTGTACTGGTCACAAATATTTGATAAAATAAAAATATAACAAAATAATTACTAACTAAATTAAGTGGACATTCCTTAACTTAACTTTAATTCTCTGATTAAAAGTTGCATGCTTTGGATGTACATTAATTCTATTAGGATGTGAAGGTTCTACTTATTTCATGAAGGATTAGCTAAGACGTTTTTGAGCAGTCTGAAATAATTAGTGCAGCAATCTAAGTATCTAGTTTTTTTTTGCCATGGATTATTTTAAGGTCTGAGAAAATCTAGGTTTCTGCATCGTGTATTTTGATAGTTTTGTATATGATAGTATACTTAGGAAATCTGATTATGAAAATGTTAATAATGGTATTAATTACATTATTTTGTTATTTTATAGCTCTTTTCTAAAATGTTAAAATTAAAAAATCAATCAGTGCTTATTTAAGAGGAAGTTCTGCATAATAATTAAGAAGTTGGGTACTGGGATCAAATTTCTCTATGTTCAGCCCCAGCTATTTTCTAGCTGTGTGATTGGGGCAAATTACTTAACCTTTGTATGCTCAGTTTCCACATAGGCAAAATGAAGACAGTGATACTTAACAGGCATCTGCAAAGACCAAGAGAGTCTATCTCTATCTCTGTTTCTATCATCTCTCTCTCTCTTTCTCTTCTCTCTCTCTATAAAATCTCTATAAATGTATAGATATATCTACACATATAGAGATACGTATGTGCCCTGATATTAATACATAATTCATAATAAGAACTAAAAAATGTTAGCTCTTATCATTCTTGGGAGGGATTTTTTTATATTATTATTTTTAGATTTTTGCACTATTGAATTATACTGTTTGCTTATTTATTCATGGAACAAATATTAAAAGCCTACTCTGTGCCACACAATATGCTAAGTATTGGGCATATAGCTGTGACCTAAATGAACATAATACCTGCACTAATAGATATTACAATATAAGACACTAAAATTTTTAAAATATTAGAAAAGCAAATTCAAACCTGAAAAAAGAAATGAATAGGTTTCTAAAGGTTCTTATACCAGGCAAATCTATGCTAGAATAGGTTATTGTTGTTGTTCTTAAAATTATATTTAAAATATGACTGCATGATTATGTGGGTCATAGCCAGTTGGAGAGTGGGAAAAATGTATTCTAGGCAGAAGGTACAGCAGGGGCCGAGAACCAGAGGCAAGAAAGAGAATGATTTGTCTGAGAAACTAATAAACCCATCATCACTGGAGCAGAAACAGCAAAGGGGAACTGCAATTGATGAGGTTGTGGAGGTAGGTAAAGGTAAGATTGTGTGTAGTCTGGTAACACACACTGGAGATCTATAGCTTTACCCTGAGAGCCATGGGAAGTCATTGTAATGAGTTATGGTGAGAGTAACATGATCATAAATGCATTTTAAAAGAGATTACTCTAAATTAGATAATGAGGGTGGAGGAAGACAGCGGAGAGTGGTTGCAGTGGGAATAGTGAGGAGGCTATTGCAGCAGTTCACTCAAGAGATGATGGTGGCTTGATGATGGCTTGAATGGAGGAAAATGAGTAGAACCAAAAAACTTTTAAGATTTATAATAAAAAAAATTTGTAGCAAGTTGATGTGAGAAAGAGTAACAAAGAGAGAATGGCCAAGAACAAGGCCTAGATTTCTGGAGGGATCACCTGAGAAGATTGGGGTGCCATTTATAAAAACAGGAAAGATGTAAAAGTGGTACAGGGCAGGATAAAGTGATAGAAGATAATACATGTTGCTTCAAACTGTAATTTTTGAATGTGTTAATGTCAAGTGGATTTGTGGTTCAGAATTCAGGAGAGAATCTGGACCGAAGATAGCTAAATTGTCACATACCCCAAAATAGCAATTAAAGCCCAATGAAAGGAATTAGATACCCATAGGAATAGAGTATGTGGTGAGAAGAGATTAGGATAGATCTCAAGAACCTCATTGACAGAAAAGGAAGAACAAGTAAAGGAAACTAAGAAGGAATCATCAGAGAAATAGTAGAAAAGCTAAGAGAACATACAATATGTAAGTTTAGTAAAGAGAGAGTTCCAAAAAGGAGGAAGCAGTCAACCGTTCAAGATTTCAATAAATAAGATAATTATACAATAAACACATTTTGATCGAATTTTGGAGCACAGAAGACATTAGTGATTTTGTTGAAAGCAATTTTAGTGGATTTGTGGAAGTGAAACAAGATTGAAATGAGCTGGAAAGGAAAAATGTGATGAAGAACTGGAGAAAAAAGCAATCATCATATTAAATAAGTTTGGATGGAGAGAAGAGAGGATAGTTGGACCATTGGGTCAAGGAAAGATGTTTTTGTTTTTGTTTTTAAGATGGGGCAATATGAACAGTCTTAAAAGAAGATGGAATGAAGATTAAAAATGCAGTTGTGTTACACTTGAGAGATGCCTAATTATAGTAACAGCACAAGGTTCAGAGAAAGGAGAAAGAGCTGGAATTGAGAGAGTAAGTAGGAGGATTGGCTGTGGAAGGGATGAAGGATATTTTCCGCTTTGCATAAGGAGAAAGGGAGAAGGAATTTTTAGAGCTGTGTGTAAGATTCTATCTTTGGTGTTGAAAATTGGAGGAGATCTCTCACATATCTGCAGAGAATATGAGGGAAGACGGAGGGTCTTAGGTTCAAGCAGATTGGAGAAGTTTTGACGTAGTCATTAGGGGGAAGTGGAAGAAAATATTTTCGGTAAACTTTCTCAGAGTCATGGAAAATGTTGAAAGCCCACTGAAGACTATTACATTTTTGATGTCAACCTGTATAATAGTAAGGTATTCCTCCACCTAGATTATAAGCCTGGAGAAAGTGCTTAGTGGATTCATCTAGAGTTAGGGATTTGGCATGCATGTATGGGTAAAAGAATTTTAGAAAGAGAGTAGTGGATAAGATGATTTGTTGAATCAAAATAGATAGGGGAGATATAAATAGAGATGAAGCTTATGTATATAAATATATATATAGACAGGATAGATAAATACATGCATAAACATACATACATACATACATAGAAAGGGCAATGGTTCAGTGGATTCAAGAATATTTTAAAAACAAGTGTAATTGAAGGAGTGGAGTGAAATACATAGAATTTTAGGAAATTGTAATCAGACAGTGAAAATTCTAAAGCAGTTTAATGTGATTGCCTGGTTTATTTTATGGTTATAGAAGTGTGTGGTTGAAATAAAATGGAGGAAAATGACAAGGGAGACATAGAATTTGAGATATAAGATCCAAAATGCAGAATTTAAAAATAAGAGTACAGTTTGGCCAGAAAGGAACAAGGTGATCTGGGTGCCAAAGTTATCAGTGAATTAGGAAAAATGACCAAGAGATTGGTAGATAGCACAGAGGTTTAGGAGAGTTGAAGAACCGAAATGACATAAGCTCCACATGAGCAAGAATAATAGTCTGGCAGCAGTGCTCCGGAACAGTGAAAATGCAGACCCAACTCTACAGAAGTGCATGTGGTGTGTGGGGCCATGTGTGGGTTTTATTGGAGAGGAATGCCAGGGATACGGTGTCCTCAGAAGGGAACAAGTTTACATTTAAAGTTAGGAGATGCAGAGAGTGCTCAGTTAAAAATTTAACATCAATGTTTGTGTATAAGTCTTTGTGTGGACATTTGTCTTCTTTGTCTTGGGTATTGGGTACACATAATGGTATGTGTATGTTTGCCTTTGTAAGAAACTGCCAAGCTATATTCCAAAGTGGATATACTATTTTATATTCCACTAAAAATTTATGAAAGCTTCATTTTTTCCATATCATCACCAATATCTAGTGTTTCTAATTTTAGTCATACTAGTGGATAGTGCTGTCTCATAGTTTTAATTTGCATTTCTAACATGGCTAATGATGTTTAGCACCATTTCATGCATTTATTGGCTACATACTTTTAATGAAAACTTTAAGTCTCTTGTCTAGTTTTTGATTGGATTGTTTTCTTATTGAGTGGTAATTGTTGTCTATATATTCTGGATACAAGTCCTTTGTCCTAGCTACATATATGTAGTCATGCATGTGTATGTGTATTTAAGTATACACACATACATATATACTCATACACATATACATGCATAAAATGTCCTAGTTTCATTTTCTTAATGGTTTATTTTAAAAAGTAGTTTTAAATTTCCATAAATTCCAATTTATCAATTTTTTATTATGTGCCCTCTGTTTCCTACCACATCTTTGCATATCCAAAGATCATGAAGATTTTCTCCTTTTTTTCTTTCTAAAAGTTTTTAATTTTAGCATTACACTTAATTATATGATCTATCTCAAGTTAATTTTTAAGAATGATGTAAAATAAAGGTCAAAGTTCAATTTTTTCCCATAATGCTTTCTAATTGTTTCAACATCATTTGGTGAAAACACGGTCCTTCTCTTGTTAACTATCCTAGCACCTTTGTGAAAATCAATTGACTTTGTCTATATGTTTAGTTTGGGAGTCTCTCTTCTCTGTCATTGTTCTAGATATAGGTTCAGAAAATGTAAGTCTTCTTTTTCTTCTATTTCAAAGTTGCTTTAGCTATCTAAAATCCTTTGAATTTTTATATTAATAATAAAATCAGCTTCTCAATTTCTACAAAGAAAAGCATGTTGGTATTTTAATGGGGATTGAATTGAATCTGCAAATAAATTTGGGGAGAATCAACATCTTAACAATATTGAGTCTACCAGTCCGCTAAAATGGTATAGAGCCCCTTTCATTATTTCTCTTTTACTTTGTCTCATAATTTCTTTTAATTTTCAATGTATAGGTCCTTCATATATTTTGCTAAATATATCCCTAAGTATTTCACATTTTTATGTTACTTAAAATGGTCTTAAAATTTTATTTTATAATTGGTTATTGCAGTTAATTCCTTTTAGTTGGTGGTCATATTCAACTAATATATTTTGAGCATCTGCTAGATGCAGTCACTTGCTTTATCCTGGAGTTACCATGATGAGTAAAATTATAGGCCCTCTCTGCCCTTTTAGAGTTTACAGTTTAATGAAGGAGATAGACATTGATAAAACAGTCACACAACCAGTGCAATAAAAGAGGAGTACTTAGATCTTTAAGGCAAATAATTAAGTAATTTGACATTGTGAATGGAGTAGAGAAAGCTTTCCTGTGAAAGTGCAAGAGAGTTGAAATCTGAAAGATAAACAAGAATTAAGTAGATGATAAAGGGAGGGAAGCACATTTTAACCAAAAGAAAGAACATGAGCAAAGATGCTGTGGAGGGAAAAAACACAGTGAGGATGAGGTACTGAGAGATGGTCACAGTAGTTAGGAGAGAGCAAGGGGAAGCATAATGCTAGATTTTGATTGAAAGATGCCTTACTGTCCAGAACATGATCTGGAACCCAAGTTTTTCTTTATTCTGAATAGTTTTAAGCAGGAGCATAACATTATTATGTTTACATTTAAAAGAAAAGTTCTGATTCAGGGGTGGGGGGGAGGAGGGGAAGGGCAATATACGTAACCTACACTTTTGAACCCCCACAATATACTGAAATAAAGAAAAGATAAACACACCACATCTCTTAAAAAAATAAAAAATTAAAATTAAAAAAGGATAATATAGCCTACATGTAGGGAGTGGATTGGAGTGAAACCACAGTAGAATTAGGAAGGACAGTTAAGTGAATATTGCAATAGTCCAAGATAATGACTTGGAAGAGAGTGATGAGTTAAAAATGGAGAGAAGTAGATATGATCAGGAGGTAATTCAGGGAAAAAAACTAATAATAGTAATAGCTTGAATATGGTAAATAATGAAGAAGGAGGAGCTGAGGATGGTATAATGTACCAAATGTATGACAGTGACATTTTTAAGACAAGCAAGAGGAGATGTGCAATAGATAGTTAAGTATATTTGGGGTTCAGAAAAGAGGTCTAGGTAGAATACAAGCATTTATTGCCCAACAGAGTGGAGCTTTCAAATGAAATCCTAGGTGAAGATAAAATGATTTTAGTAAGGATTAGAGAATGAAAGGAGGATAGGGCCACACTAAATTCCTATTTTCCCTCTTTCTAATTCAAATGCATTCTAGCTATAGGTGTGTCAAGGCCACTATCCTGTTCATCTTGATTTTTTTCCCTTGAAGTTTCCAATTTTGTCAATTTTTTCTACTTTGATTTCTTATGTTTTGTGTTACATTTGCAATAGTATACTTGTGACGTTACACTTGTAGTAGTTTTATCTAGTTCTAAAAAATTAATAATGAGAATAATGATAAAGAATAATTTGTCAAAATGCTGATAATTCCTCACATAGTGCAAAATCGACAAGTAACAAGTTTATTGAACAGGCCTCTAGATGGGCATATTTACTTTGCAGAGGATCACTAGAAACATATAAAATGTGAGAGTTTACCTTAATTTAATAGATTGGGGAATAAAAATTGAAAATGAAATAGGAGAGATGTGTTATAGTGTCTATATTTAAAAAATATTAAAATTATCTTGTGTATGTAAGATGATTATGGAAAATCAGCTTTTTAATTATTTATTATTGTCATTATTAGGATATCTAGTTATTTATTTCCTATCTCTTTTTTTGCAAAATAACACCATACTTTGAAGCATTTCAATTGCAAATAGTGTGTATTTCATTACTAATAGTAAAAAGCAAGAAGTGTCCTGATAATACATAAATTGGCCATTCCCCTTTTAGATTCCATTTATTATTTTATTTATTCATAAAGCAATCCTTAATCTGGGAGCTGGGCCAGTAAATTGATTTCATTTTCATTACTTATAACAGCTTTTTGGATAAGAACCATTGTTCTATCTAAGTGAAATTGGGTAACTGTTTCCTGACAACCTACAGGAAAAAATATGATTTCCTACAATAAAACACTGAACTACAGCCAACTCAGAGAAATATGCTGAATCCATAAACAGAAAATTAAATGCTTTAATGTAGAATGAATATAGATACTATGGCTGCTGGAATTGTTCTTAAACTTGAGCTGGTATTACTTATGCAAAATGTCCAAGGAAGATGAATGGCCCATTGTTGAACCCATTGAACAAAAAGCTTTGATTTCTACCAGTGATTTTAATCAGGACTCATTATATGACTTAGAATAAGATACTTAAAAATTCCATGCTTCTGCTTTATCATCAGTACATAAGAAAGAAAAATATACTTTCTTTTTGTCCTTTTACTCTTAAAGTTATAAAGAATAATAATGTTAAAGTATCCTGCTAATATAAATGCAAAAACTTCAGTTAAAAAGTTATTTAAATCTGAGCACCACTTAGATAAATTAATCTTACAATAAATTAGGTGCATATAGACTTAAACATTTTAAAATTCTGTATATAGCAAAATATATTATATTATGTGTTCCATCTTTATCAATGCAACTCTTTCCACCCTGCTAGATTTACTGTTAAGAATAGAGGAAGGCAGCATCTTGAATGTGAAGGGAAATCCTAGCTATCAAATCCCAAAGTCAGGAGGCTTTATATAGTGAATATAAGTAGAAAGAAGTCTGGCCTCTCAAGTCTTGAGATATGTGATTTCTTTTCAGCTAGGAGCCTTATATATGAAGACAGATAATTCATTATTGGGAATTGTTTTTCATTATTACTCTTTGATGACAGGAAACATTTACGTCTTGCTCAGTGTTAAACTCTGTGTAGCTTTCACAGTCCCTTGTACATACCAATGCTCAAAAGCTATCTGAGGAAGGAATGATATCAAACACAGTATCCACTCACTTAATTCATAAACTTTTAAAAATTGAAATAATGACTTCCTTAGGTTTAAGGACACAAAAATATATCAGACACACCAAGGAGTTTGATAGCTGTCAGAGAAGAAAGACATTCAAAAAAGTAGAATTATAATAAAATCCTAACTTGATAGGACCTTGACGTTGATATATGTGGCGTTTTTGAATGAAATAATTTTTGAGGGTTGTATTCTTCAACAATAGCATAAGGACTGAAAGCATTTCTTGGATTTCTTTTGAAAATACTCTGTTACTATGAATTCTATCATAGAAGATTTTACTATTTCATTCTTATATCAAAATAGTTGTCTTGGGCTTTATTGTTAACATTATGAACAAGACACTTTGACTTTTAAAATTTGAAAAAAAATCACATCTACATCCTATTAATATATATGTCACTAATACGAGGCATATTCAGGAATGATTTTCCAGGGTCAGTTGAAAATAGTGGGGAAGCCAAAATCCTCACCCATTCTGCTTCTGCATCCAAAGCTCAGACACACACATACAGACCAATAATAGCCTAAATTTTATGTCAATCTTTCATTCATCCTTTTGTTTATTCATTTGATAAATGTTTATCAAGTGCTTACTATATGCAGGTAGTGTGCTGGACATTGGACAGGTAGTGATAAATAAAACTGATTCTTCCTGGTAGATATAATATAACAGGCACATAGGCCTGAGACTGAAGTAAGACTTCCTACTTCTTCCTCCATAAATTAAAGATAGAAAGGTCCAGGGTGCTAATTCAACCTGAGTTGCCACTCCAATTACAGTCAGAGAACCTGGAAAAAAAAGAAAAGAGAGAATGGAAACCTGCCCCTATATGAAGTATCCTTTCCTAGTGTGTTTTCCAGTGAAGTGAATTATTAGGTTCATGCAAAAGTAACTGCAGATTCAGACCATGAATTTTAAATCATTATAACTAGTCTCAAACACATCTTTATTAATCAAAATAGGAACGATTACAATCGACACATTTTTGCCAATGAGAAATAAGTTTGTTTATTCCTGTAGTGTAAAAATCCATGCTTCAGGATTTGACAAATGGTTGGAAAGCATTTTTCTGCATCCTGTTGGTTGTGGAAATGTTTTCCCTGTAAAAAGTTGTCGAGATGCTCGAAGAAGTGGTAATCAGTTGGTGAGAGGTCAGGTGAATATGGTGGATGAGGCACAACTTCATAGCGCAATTTTTTCAATTTTGAAGTGTTGGTTGTGAGACCTGTGGTCAGGTATTGTTGTGGAGAAGAGTCGGGCCCTTTCTTTTGAGCAATTCCTGCTGCAGGAGTTGCAGTTTTTGGTGCATCTCATCGGTTTGCTGAGCATACTTCTCAGATGTAATGGTTTTGCTGGGATTCAGAAAGCTGTAGTGGATCAGACTGGCAGCAGACCACCAACCTAATACAAAAGTGCATTCAGAAAGGCAAATTAACTGGGGAGACTGGGTCTTGCTTTTAGGCACAGAACCTACCCAGATTAGTAAAATATGGCATATAAACTACAGAGAATGCACAATTGAATGAATGATTGAGAAATAAAATAAAAAGAAAAGTATAATACATTATCATATAATAGAAACAATAAAATGAAGCATATGATGAATATTTGAGAATAGAAAGGTAATATTTGTCCCTGTATAAAACAAATGGTAGATTACATATTAGGAGCAAGATGATAAATGCTAGAGAAATTTTGGGTGAGAAATACATTTAATCTGGCATAATTGAGACTTCAGAGAAATATTATCTGAGCTGGGCCTGGAAGTACAAGTTAATTCATTCAGTATTGAACAAATATTTGCTAAAAATTGACCACTTGGAATTAATGAGACTGGTGGCCTCACTTGTAAGATGGGAAGTTGAACTGAAAAAAGTGTGGGCCCATCCACTACATGGTCTAATTCTATGGGTAAAGAGGTAAACATTGGTAAATGGAAGGAACAGAAGCAAGTTGTGGTGGGCAGAATAATGGCCCCCAAAGATGTCCATGTGGTAATCATATGTCACAAAAGGGGCTTTGCAGATGTGATTAAATTAAGGATTTTGAGGGGAAGAGATTATCCTGGATCACTCCAGTGGCTCCAATCTAATTACATAGATCTTTAAGATTGCAGACCTTTTCTAGTGTGGTAAGAGACAGGGAGGTATGACTAAGGATGAATGTCAGCAAGGTGCAACATTGTGGGCTTTGAAAATGGTAGAAGAGGACCACAAACTACGGATAATGGGTGGCCTCTAGAGGCTGAGAAAGGAACACACAGCCCTAATGACACCTGGATTTTAGTCCAGTGAGATCTAACCTAGAAAGAAAGCCCTGGTAGACTTCTCAGCAATAAAACTGTAAGATAATAAATTTGTGTTCTTTCTAAATTTGTTATATCAGCAACAGGAATTTAATGTAAAAGTGTTCATGTAAAGGTGATAGGATGAGCCATGATGCAGAGGAGGAGAAAAATCTGGAGTACTTTGGTGAGCAGAAGTTAAGGAATCCGTAAGAAATTTGACGGAAGTGTAGGGTGTGTGTAGAAGAATAACAGATAATAATGATTCAGTACAAATAAGTTGGGTTAGGTTATTTACATTAGGGTCCTAAAATTTAAGCAAAGAGTTTTTTTTATGATGAAAAATAATATGAAGTTATCAAAAGTTGTTGAGTAGTATGTCATTTGTATTAAAGGAGAAATGGAAGGCAAAGTATTTAATACTATTGCTATTTGCTTTTTGATAAATCATTAAAACATAAAACATAAAAGTCAAATATAAGGCCTTATAAAATGACTAATAATACAGACTGTAAGCTGAAGGAACTAATTCTGATTATTTGACAAAAGCTTAAATTCTCTTTAAAATTTTTAAAATAAGATTAACTCCAGGAAACTGCCATTATTTAAATAAAATCATAACCACATGCATGTATAACCGAGATGATTACTTGAATATCAGCAATAACAGTGAAACAGAAACCCATTAGTTAATGGTCCTCAGTTCATGTAGTTCTTGCTAGTATATGGCATCTTACAGCAATTTTCATTTAATTAAAAAAAACTATCTTCTGGGGACTAAGCTTAGGAACAAAGATACTGTTTTACATAAAATTTGATTCAGGACAGATTGCACTGCTACTACAATGGAAATACGCATGATTAGAAAAAGTCAGCCTTTTAGGAGAAAGATAGGTTTATTAGCATTGTCAAGTTCCAAATGATGAATTAATGCAATCCTCAAATCCGGCTGCTGTGTAGTTGAGGATTTCATTAATTGGAAATACTCACATGCAAAGTCTCTGTGGGAAGTTGTAATCTTTTCCATGTCTTAAGAAGTGACTGACCAGTCCAACTTTACAACTGAGTGTATTTAAATGAGATTTTCTTAAGAAGTAGAAGAAAAGAACACAAGGAAAAGGATAAAGGAAGAGGCGAGGGAGAGGAGTTGGAAAAGATGAAGCAAACGGAAAAATTTCTGAGAAGGCTACTATTTACAAAAGCATAAATTAAAAAAAAACAAAAAAATTCTGATTTATTTGTTAAGTGAGTCTTGCTAAGTGTCTAGTTCCTTTTGGCCATAAGGAAAATGGGATGAGGCAACTGTCTGCTTTGGAAAGAAAGGGCAATCTGCTATGTTTTACTTGTCATTCTTTGGGCAACTTGTAATATCACACATGGTAACATTCCACATAGGTACAAAACGGGATAAATGGAAATTTAGTAAGCTATCTGCTTAAAAGATATTCATGTGAAAATTTGTTTTAACTTTGGCTTTTAAATAAAATCTAAACAGTGTTATTTGATTTCACATTCACCAGAACAATAAACATTTAAAAAATTCTGACAGTACCATGTGCTGGTGAGGATACGGACTAAAAGGATCCCTCATATGTTAGTAGTGGTTGTATAAATTGATGCAAGTTTTAAGAACGATTTGGCAATATCTAGTTAAATTGACCAGGATCCAGTATTCTTATTCTAAGTGCTGTATTTACTTCATAAAAACTCTTGCATATGTGCACAAGAAAATATTCACAATAGTATTCAATGCAACATTGTTGCTTATAGTAAAAAACTAGAAACAACCTAAATATCTATTATTAGAATTGGCTAATTTTATATACAGCCATCACAATGAATAAAGAAAACAAATACAAAAATGTTGAGAGAAAAAGGCAAACTCTTAAGAATTCATACAATATGATATCTATTATATTAAATTTTGAAACACAAAAGTAATATGTGTAAATACAAAGGCTTTATTATATATTTGTATGTAAAAAGCATAAAAACATGAATGGAAAGTTTGCACTTCAACTTCAGAATGGTGAATATGTCTAGGTTGCAAGGGGGATAATAAAATCAATTAGGTTGCTCAAAAAGGACTTCAATTAATCTCTCCTGTTTTATGTCTTCCCACAATTACCCAAAGAAAGTGTGATAACATGTTTATTAAATCTGTGAGGTAGTTATGAGATATTTGTTATATTACTTTTGTATATTTTCAAATTCAAATCAATTTACAAAATAAAAGGCCATATTTAACTATTTTACCCTATGTACTAATCATCTCATGCATAATCTAGTAGTGGTTTTAATTTGGGTTATTTTATGTGGTTCTGTTAATCCTATTTCAGGCTCAGAACCATATTTTTCACTTCAGTGAGTTGGCCAATGTTCTTGCCTAGTGTGTGCTTATACTGCAGCAAGCCTTTCCAAGGCCATGGTGCATTTTGCTGATCCATTTGCAAAGTTATTTCTCAAAGATTTTTAAATATCTATAGAACTATATGCTGCAACATTTCTATTAGTTTTTGTTGTGTTCAAGATTAAATTAAAAAGCCCCAAATATGATTCATTTAAGCACAAGCTCAGGAAAAATAAGGTCACCATTAAAAATATAACTTTATTCTAGACTAGCCAGTTTGATTTACAGAGATAAATATCTGCCATTTCTGAAAAAAAGACCAGCTTGTCATTACAGATGATCTTATTCATTGACACCATTACTTCGAGAATATAATGGGGCAGTTTTGCTCTTTCATCTTCATCCTTGGTAGAGCAGCCTTGACCCCTTAGCTTGCTTCATTATTATTGTTCACAATAAATCATCAACCCAACCCAGACAACTATTTAGAGAGCAATAATAATAATAGTTAACATTTAAAGAGCTTTTATTATGTGTAGCATTGTGATCAGCACTTTGCATGGATTATCTGATATAATTTTAGCAACCTATGATAAAGAAGCTATAATTATTTATTTTTTCTTGATGCAGTAGCTGAAGCTTAGAGGGGCCAATGATATCTTCAAGAATATAAGAATCTAGGCAAATGAGAGCATAATTGTAAATTAAAAATATTTAACTATGAGTTTGGTAAATGTTCTATTGAAAGAAGTCAATGCTTTGATTGGCAAAGAAACCTGGAAAGAAGTTGGAAATGGTGAAAAGGAGACCTATGAATAAATGGTAGGGGCAGAAACACATGAAGACTTCCAGCAAAGGGAAGCAGGTTCTGTTCTTTTCTGATAATATTGGGAAATAAGTTCCACATACTTTGTGTATTTCTCTTCTTTGGTGTGTATATACCTTAGGGTTTCTGTGAAAGAAATCAAGTCCTAAGTAACCAGAAGCAATTGAGAGAAATATCAGAAGAAAAATGGTAAAACAGAGATAGTTTAGAATGTGCGTGGAAAGTGTAAGGGGAAATTTGGGGAAAGATGAAAGGATTTTAGATTAAATGCAAATACATTTCAGAGACTGGGTAATTTGGAAATCCTCTATATTCATGCACAGCTTATACATTTAATGTTGTATATGTTAGATCAATGCCATCCAACAGAACTCTCTCTCTAGCTCAGGCCCAACTGGAACAGGTTTACATGAAAAGAAGGGTATATTTTTTTCCCCTTTAAACTTCAATCTGTTTAACACATCACACCTTCAACTTTCTCTCTCTTTGACTCAATATTACCTTCTCTTTTCCACCTACTCTTTTTCTCTCTTTACAGAAACATAACTTCATTTACTCCTTTATATTAACAAAGATTCTTTGCTTGACCAAACTTTAGTCAGGCTCCTGAACCTTCTAGCCCATCTGTTTCCTTATAAAATCTAATTTAAGCAAGAATCCTGCTAAGTCAGCTTAGTAAGAATCCCCATTCCTGATATTTGATCACCCTCAAAGTCTGATCAGGTTCCTCATCCTCCATCAGATAGCCCCTAGGTCATGTTTGATTGTCCTGGCCTGCCTTCAGCAAGAGTCCTGCTAGGTTGGTATGGCCAGAATACACTCTTACCTTGATGTTTCCTTTTAACAGCTTACCATCCACTGATTCCCTACCCTGCTCCTGGGCTATAAATTCCACCTGCCCATGCATATTTGGAGTTCAGCCCAATCTCTCTCCCTCATTGCAAAATCTCATTGTAGTGGTCTCTACACATATCACCATGCTCCCCCCACCTTATGTAAAGTCTTCCTTATCATCTTTAACAGGATCCACCCTTTGCCGTTCTCCATCCTGTGCCCTGTCCAGAAAGACTGATCTATGTACCAAGAGTTCCTCTTACCCTCTAGTGAGCTTGTGCCTGAAGTCTGCTGTAAGAAATCAGAGGAAGGAGAGAAAGGTCATCGAGTTTAGTCCCTTGCTCTTGTCCCTATAGAATTAGCTCCCATTGACTCTGCTTCTTGATCAAAGAACAGAACTCCCGTCAAGGTAGCTTTCTCTACAGAACCCTTTCTTGGACTTCCAGAAACCATACCGCCTTCTTCAGGTTAAGCCTAGGAATAATAATAGCCTAGTAATTTCCAGCCCTGAACTCTGGCAATATCTCTTATGATTTCTTTATATTCTGTCAACACCCTGGCAAATAGCTCATTTAATAAACTCTCTTTCAATTATCCCAATTTGAGTATGTCATCTCTTTCCTGTTGGGACCTTGACCAAACTGTTTTAAGACACTTTTCCTTTATTTCACACTTTCTTGATTTAGTCTGTCCTAGGCTCTGAATTATCTATTATTTGATTGTTACTTTGTTTTCATCTTTATTCCATTAAGGAGCTTACAGAATACAAATATTTCAAGAGGGAATGTTTAAATATTCTGACATCAGCTTTGCCATGTACTAGCCATGTGATCAAAAGTAGATCATTCATTTCCTCTGAACCTAAGTTTTTTCATCTAAAAAATGAGTGGAGTTACATTAGACAATGGTTAAGATTGTCTTCTGGCCTTAAAATTCTATAATTTTATGAAATGAAGAATATATGATTTTTTAATCTTATTGATTACTCACCTTTAGGCTATGCTTTTGTATTAGATGTGAAAAATATAAATAGGAGAAAATAAACCTGAATGATTTTAAGATATAAAAAAATCCATTTTATATAAAAACATAAAATAATGGCTATCATGATTATGTAGCTTTGAATTTGAAACTTAAACAATAAAACTTTACCCAAAACTAGAAGCAAAATAAGAAAGTTAAGTGCAGATAGTTTCTTATTTAATGCATGCTGGTTATATGTACTCTGAACCTTTAGAATTCAATGAATACAATTTACTTATATTTTCAGGCATGGGCCAGGGGAAGAGCAGTTACTTTAAATGTTATCTATAAAAGCTTCAGCTGGCAGTTAAACTTTTCCATTTCATTTTCCTCTTATCTCTTTAGAAGTGAAGAGATAATTTTTTGAAATATATACCATTCTAAAAGGGAGAAGAAACACTCAACCCTCAATGGTCAGATCCTAGGGAATATCTTGTTCATATTTTAGCTAAAGGGTGTAGCATCAATTGAATGATTTTAAGATGGGATTTTTAGCCATCATTCCATTGAATTTGATATTAAAATATCAAACATAATATAATAGTATTTCCAAATAACGTGCACATTTCTTCAGCAGGAAGGTGTTTTCTTTCAATGAAATCAAGCAAAGACACCTGCATAATTAAAATTCTTTATTTTTGTTACTCTCTGAAAAGAAAAAAAAAATGTATGTAGTATTCAAGATTTAAATCCCATACTTGTGGCAGACCCATGCCGCCATGCAATTGGCCACAGAATTCAGTTTCTGTCATGGAATTTGCCCTGTGGAGATCCCTGTGCTTCACTCTCATGCAGCTGACAGAGAAGTGGGGGGGAGTATTGCATTTGCTTTGCTTTGGCTCTGGCTTAGGAAAATTGTTCAGGCAATTGCTTTTTGTAGCATGTAATGCTGTTAGTTCCTATCCCACTGCTAACAGCCTCCCGCCCCCAAGTAGACCACAAAGCGGATGAAAGAAAGAAAAACTACTTCTTCTACTAACCATATTGGCCCAGTTTCAATAGAGAACAGTAGCTTTTCAATCCTACCTCCTCAGACTCTATGTGGATTCAAGAAAGCCAGAGTGGACTCACTTACTCTATCTTGTGCCAGGTATTACCCAAAATTGTGCAAACATTCTTTTTCTTAGATATTGTATCTTTCAGAGAGAAATAAAATAAAAACTTCCGAGAAGGTAGAAAAAGAAGGAGAGATTCTGAATGCCTATTTATGCATTTCTTGTAACATTTAGTATGATAAATGTGTGAATATGTGTATCTGATGCTTTTATGGATTGATACAAAACAAGATTGTGCTATTAGATTCAAGCCAGCAAAATGAGGAGTGGAGATTAAAGTTGTATCAGCTTCTTGGTGGCACATGTAGTGTTGAAAGTAATCTCTTTACATTTTTGGAATCATAGTTACTGCATCTGATGGAGGTCAATGTGCCGTGCTCACCCTCCATGCAGGTAGTGACACAGGTGGCCATACGGGCTGAGAACACAAAGTTGTTGTTGTTGTTGTTGTTGTTTTTTAATGGCTTAGAGCTTCTTTCACATGCAAAGATTTATTTACTGTAAAGGGGATACCCTTTGGAAGAAATTCAGGAAAATACCAGGCAATGGATTTATTTTTATATGTACTAGATTAATTTTAAAATATACATTAAAGTAATACATTCAGTAGAACAGAAGGAGAAAGAAATTCATTCACCAGTACTAAATTCACTTCTTAATGGTCAAACTGCTAAGAAATAGAAGTGAAAAAGGAAACAGTGCTCACGTGTCATATCTTCTTAGGTAGTTTTCACACAGGCAACAGAGATGTAGGTTTTTCTTCAAGGAAATATAGGCCAATAATTGGAGGTTTGCTTATTTTTATTGTTCACCACAAGTCTGACAACCCTCATTTAGTTTCTAATGGTTTGTTTTCTTGAACTCTAAAATGAAGTTCAATTTCCTTGTCTATTAGGCCAGTTTTTTGTTTTTTTTTCCCCTCAGACTTTATATTATGGAAATAATCTCTCAGGACTTTGTAGGGGTGGAATAAACAAGAAGAGTAGAGATTTTTCTACTAAATCAGCTGATTAATCTTAGATAGTATAATAAAAAAAAAACTTGAATTGGCTTTGATAATCCAGATTCAAGCCAGTGCCTGAGCAGGTCCTCAAAACTATTATTAACAGAAAGTAAAGCACTCTATCAGCTGTCCCATACATTGAGGGGCAGTGTAAATTCCTATCTTCCTAAGTGTTTTATGTTCAAGTTTGCTCATTGAAAGGGGGGCCACTGTGATCTGGAAGCTGCTTCTATCCCAGACTGAACACCTCTGTTCTATTATTAAAGGCATCACACCACTCATCTCAAGGATTTGAGTACCTAACAAGTTAATTGGAGAACTCCCTTTTGTTTTAATGTTTTGGTAGTTTCATGATCAAAACCAGTCTTAGCAAATACATAAATTTACCATAATTTTAGACCCCTGAAAGTGAATCAAAATAAATCAGCCATGACCATTACTGCCAACTGAGACCAGTGGAAAGGGGCTCTGGAATGGTGTAATTAGTTGCCATTATATAGCTGCAAGCCTGCAATTTTCCTTCTGACTCTGACCCACTGCATTGCTTAAGTAAGTATTTGCACGAAAACTCATGATAATTGATCCCCTTCTGTGTCAAGTGTCTTCATAACTTTAAAAATTAAAGATGAGGAGTGTCTCAAGTGGTTTGGGCAGGCAATTTGATTCCAATTTTATTATCACAATGGGTCCATAATATGCATGAAGTGTCCTTTCTGATTAGCCATGCCTCAGCAGTTACTCTATTTCCATTTTTGCTTGTCTTTCCCTCCCCCTTTTCTGTCTCCTATTCCAATCCAGGCATCCCCTCATTTTCTGAGCAAATGGAAAAGGTTGCTTACAGAAACTAGTTAGCTATTGAAATTAGCTGCCCAGAATCAGGATGGGCTAATATATGACAGTATTCCTTGCTAAACCAGTTGCCTCTGTTACATGTGAAAATGATTCTTTCCATCACTTCAGAGATTGAGTGAGAAGATGCCTAGGTGGCCAGATACAGTGAAAACTTTGCCCTAAACAGAATATTTTTTCTTCGTTCTCTCATTACCAAATTATAGAAAGTGAGGCAAATAGAAAAAAATTAGCTTCTTTATTTTTTTAATTTTTTGTCAAGTGACAAAAAAAAATTATTCTTAGGACAAATTGTAGCACACATATACAGTGCTATCTATACGCTGAATATAATTTGATGAGAAAATCATTTAGCCACAAGATCATTCTGTTTTATTTTATTTTTGTTATGTGCTTTTCTCATATTTCTATTTTTGCTAAATTTCCTAGTAAAGTCAGTGGTCTTGTCTTTAATTGTCTATCAGGATATATATTATTTATTTTATTGATCACTTGTAAAACGACACAATAAAAACTCAAATTATCCTTTACTACAGGAAGAGTTATAAAAGCAATGGTAGTATCTAACTAGGGTAACATATTTTTAGCTACCCTAAGGCCATTGTTTGTGCCTGAATTAGTACTGTTGTGTGTCACAAGAGACCTTTCACCCACCAGTCGCTGAGAAATCCTATCTGGACTAAGTCAATAAATCAGAAAACTCCACTGTCTTCAATAGAAAGAAACCAAATTTTGTTACAAATGACTAAAAACATATGGGGGGTCATTTTATTTCACAGGAAAATGTGACTCACTGACTCAGAAAGAAGCCTGCATGCCTAAAATCATGAGAACTGAAATGGGGCAATAACTTTAATCAAATCTCAAAGCCTGGAATATTCTGAACCTCTTCAGGATATCCCTGCCCCCACATATTTCCAAAATTGTGAGAGGTGTTTTTTTTTTTTTTTTTTTTTTTTTATAGTGACTTATTCCTATAGCTATAAATGGAAAGAGTCTGGTCCTTTAGGTACATAACAACTCACACTCATGCTTGAAGTTGCTGGGATTGCTTGAAGTTGCTGGGAGTCCAATGATAGCAAAGATCTCTGGTTCCAGAAACTTCAGGATTTATTTAGTTATTCGTTGCCGTGTGAACCACTCAATCTCTCAGGAAGCTCTCCTGCCACTAACGTCCTTTAAACCAACTTGTCTTTTGTGGCCATCTGTTTGACAGTACAATAAATCTTCAAAATGTTCACAAAATCTTGTTACAAAAAGTCCCTATAAGCTTTGCTTATTATCCTTAAATCTTGTCAGGTTAAATATAAATTATTTCCTACAAGTTTAGTCATTTTATTCTTATTTCTAGTCCCCATTCCCATTATTGTAACATGTTAAATTCAAATATGAATTAAATGATTGTCAAATGGTACCATTTGATTACTTCCTTGCTGTAAGGATATGAAGTCAACTTCAAAATGAGTTCTTATCACAGTGGCAGTTTATTGTGTAAATTCTGGTGATAAAAATTTGACTTCGGGTGTCCAAAATTATCCTATAAAATAAAGACTTTTGTTATGTTTAGAGAGATGGAACTAAGCAAATAATATTTTAATAACATGTTAATGTTGTCCCCAAAATGTAAAGTGATTTCTCATTTTATCTGCGGATTGGGCAAGAAATATTTACTGTTCAAAATTACAAATGCTTGTGGTGTGGTATGTGAAAATAAGTTTTATTACCTTAAATTAGATATGCATTGTAAATTTTCCTATAAATACAGTTGTATCTTGTATCTATTAGGCATTTTTAAATGAATATGAAAAATAATACTTTATCTTAGGATAACATTTTTTTCTTTATTTACACTAAGGAGGAGGACATCGCACAATGTGATCAGATTAAAAATGCATATTTTAATTTTTAAAATTTATTTACTTTTTAATTTATATAAATTTATGGGGTACAAGTGCAATTGCATTACCTGCATAAATTGCAAAGTGGTAAAGTCAGGGCCTTTAGGGCAGACATCAACTGAACAATGCACATTGTACCAATGCAGTAATTTCCCGTCATCCACCCGACTCCCACCCCCCCACCCTTCTGAGTCTCCATTGTCTGTCATTCCACTCTCTACATCCATGTGTACACATTATTTAACTTCCATTTATAGGAGAAAACATGTGATATTTGTCTTTCTGTATCTGACTTGTTTAACTTAAGATAATGGCTTCTAGTTCCATTCATGTTGCTACAAAAGATATGATTTCATTCTTTTTATGGTTGAATAGTATTCCATTATATATACATACTACATTTTCCTTATTCAGGTAGAGTTGTTTGTAGGACATGGAAAAAATATCAATTTTTTCCAAATTTTGAAGCAAACTGAGAGTATCTCACTTCTTCCAATCTGAGACATTCTATAATGTCTACGTGGGACATAAAATTTATCATATATTTTAGCTTGTTCATTTGCCCACTCTATTGATCTATTTCTGACTTGTCTCAGTACATGGTTATTAAGTTCTTATAAACTTGGACTATTTGTTTCATTCTTAAGTCATCATCCAACAAAGATAATTTTCATTCCTCTTTTCCAATTTGGATGGTGTTTATTTCTCTTGCCTGATTACTTTGACTAGAATTTCCAGTGCTATGTTTAATAGCAGTGGTGAAAGTGGGCATCCTTGTCTTGTTTCAGATATTAGAGGAAAGTCTCTCTCAGTTTTACCCCATTTAGAATGATACTAGCTATGGTTCTGTCATATATGGTGTTTATTGTGTTGAGATATGTTCCATTTATCCGTAGTTTTTTGAGGATTTTTAACATGAAGGGATGCTAGACTTGATTGAATGTTTTCCCCATATTTATTGAGATGATCATATGGTTTTTGTTTTGAATTCTGCTTATGTAGTGAATCATATTTACTGACTCGTGTGTATTGAACCATTCTCACATTCTTGGAATGAAACTCACTTGAACATGGTGAATTGTCCTTTTGATGTGCTGTTGAATTCAGTTTGCTAGTATTTTGTTGAAGATTTTTGCATCTATTAATACATTTATCAGAGGTATTGATTTCAGTTTTCTTTTTTTTTTGTTGTTGTGTCCTTTTCTGGCTTTGGCATCATGGTGATACTGGCCTCATAGAATGAGTTAGGGAGGATTATCTCCTTCTCAAACTTTTGGAACAGTTTCAATAGGATTGGCCCACGTTCTTTGTATATCTGGTAGAATATGGCTATTAATCTATTTGGTTATAAGCTTTTTGTTTTGGGATTTTTTAAATTACTGATTAAATCTCACTACTTGTTGGTCTATTCAGGAGTTCTATTACTTCCTCTTCAATCTCAGAAGGTTGTGTTTTCGGGAATTCTTCATTTCCTCTAGGTTTTCTAATATGTGAGCATGTAGTTATTCTATATAGTGCCTGGTAATCTTTTTTATTTCTGTGATATCAGTTTTAATGTCTCCTTTTTTGCTTATGATTGTGTTAATTTGTATCTTTTCTCTTCTTTTCTTGGTTAGTCTAGCTAGTGCTATATCAATTTTGTTTATATTTTCAAAGAAACAACTTTTTGTTTCATTGATCCTTTGTACTGTGTTTTTGGTGTCTGGCTCATTTAGTTATGCTCTGATCTTCTTTATTTCTTTCCTTCTGCTCACTTTGAATTTGGTTTTCTCTTGTTTTTCTAGTTTCTTAAAGTGTGATGTTGAGTTGTTAATTTGTGATCTTTCTACTTTCTTGATGTAGGCATTTAGTGCTATAAACTTCCCTCTTAACATGACTCTTTCTGTATCCCACCAGTTTAGGTATGTTGTATTTTAATTTTTATTCATTTCCCTAAATTTTTGAATTTCTGTTTTTATTTCTTCATTGAACCATTGATCATTCAGCAGCATGTTGTATAATTCCCATATGTTTCTAGTGTTTCTGAAGTTTTGAAAATAATATTTTCCTTCTTAGGAGATGCATGCTGAAGTATTTTGGAACCTACTTTTGGAAGATTTGACAAAAGGAAGTGTGTATGTCTGTGTGTGTGTACATGTGCATGCACATGCACCCACACCCATGTAGACAGATAGCAGGTACTGCAGAATGTTAACTGTTGGTGAGTCATGGGCAGTTCTGTGCTGCTCTTTCAAACTTTCAGTGGATTTAATGTTTTTCAAAATAACAAAATATCTATGTGCATAGATATTTTTATGTATATGTGACATGGGGGTGAGAAATGTGATTAATTAATAATGCAAAACTCCAACATATAAGTGACAATATTTGCAATGTATATGAAAAATGGTTAATAAAACCAGTATGTTAGGAAATATTAAGAGTAATAAGAAAAAGATAATCACCTTAATAGAAAAATAGCCAAATAACATGAGTAGGTTACCAACAAAGGAATAAAGACAAATGGCAGAGAGACTTATTAAAATGTTTAGCACTGATAATAACAGGGAGGAACAATACCAAGGTAGAAATTTTGCCTCTTATTTAATAAAATATTTTAAAATTATAAATAATATGACAGTCTAGGGAAAGAAATTGTCTCTTAAACTGCTGGTAAGAGTACAATATTTTAAGAAAACTATATGTAAATTTATATTGAGCAACATATCTTAAAAAACCTGAAATATCAGCAAAAATGTAAAAACAAAAATTTTTTTGGAGGAATGTTTTAAAGGCAGAACATTATAGATTCTAGATTCTGTTTCCTCACATTTAGAAAAGATAATTTAAAAATGTCTGCATCTTGGTGTTGCTACTGGTATTAAATGATTCAATGAGATAATGACTGTAAAATTAAAAGGATTAAATGAGATGAATACATAGGAGGCACTTAGTACAGTATTCAAGTGAAAATGACTAACAGACTTCAATAGGGGATTATGTAATAAATTAATTATATTTTATATATTCAATAAAAAACTATGGATTCATTAAAAATAATGTGTCCAAATATTTCTAACTGGTATTTTAAAGGAAAAAGTCAGGTTACCAAAAAACAGTGTTTAGTATAATATTGATTTTATAAAATAATACACAAATAATTAAATTTATACTCGTGTAAGAGCATAGAAAGTCACATAGCAAAATATTCACAGTAGTTCTTCAGAGGGTAGAATTATGGATAACGTTAATTTTCTTTTTTTCCTTTTTCTCCCCAAATTCTCATAATTATTTCATTTATTAATGCCAAAACATCCAAAAACCCAAGCCCCACACAACCAGCCTTCTGCAAGTTACAGCATTCATCTCTGAAAATGGAATATGGTTTCTATTTCCTAATAAAGAGAAAATTGATAAACAGAATAAACTCAAGGCACTGATATGGCAGGACTTCAGAGTTATCTGGGGCTATCTCCCTGATCTTAAGAAGTACTCTGCAAGGTGAACACAATGAGGATGGTCTCATACTTTATTAGAAATAGAGTGCTGTGGTAGAACCAGGAAGGCTCGGGTAAAAACTGGTTCTGAATTTCATCATGGTACGCTTTAAGAAAATTGTCTTTAACCTTTCTGAATTTCCATTTTCCTACCCATTTGTAAACTGAGTATAATACTCCCTAAATAAGGGTACTGTGATCCTTAAATAAAATAATGAAAGTGGGGAGGGTGTCAGAAAGGTTAAGAGAAACTTCTATTTGTTTAGTGTTCACTATGCCAAACCTTAAATTATTCAATTTTTTTTTAATTTTAATTTTTATTTTTTGTTTGTTTTTCAGCTCATTATGGGGGTACAAAAGATCAGGCTATATACATTGCCCATGCCTCCCCATCCCCCCGAGTCTGAGCTTCAATTGTGTCCATTCCCTAGACAGTGCACATCACACTCATCATGTAGGTATGCACCCATCCCCTCACCCTACCCCATCTCCCCCAGTCAGAACTTCAAGCGTGTCCATTCCCCAGGCAGTGCACATTGCACTCTTCAAGTAGGTATACTTCTATCCCTTCCACCCAGCCCCAACCTCTGTCCGATATCCAATTGGTGTTATTCCCAAATGTGCACTCAGGGAAACCAGTTTGCTGGTGAGTACATGTGGTGCTTATTTTTCCATTCTTGGGATACTTCACTTAATAGAATGGGTTCCAGCTCTCTCCAGGAGAACCAAAGAGATGCCATATCGCCATTATTTCTAATAGCTGAGTAATATTCCATGGTATACATATACCACATTTTGCTAATCCATTCATGAATTGATGGGCATTTGGGTTGTTTGCACATCTTTGCAATTGTGAATTGTGCTGCTATAAACATTCGGGTGCAGGTGTCTTTTTTATAGAATGACTTTTGTTCTTCTGGGTAGATGCCCAATAATGGGATTGCTGGATCGAATGGTAGATCTACTTGAATCTGTTTAAGGTATCTCCACATTGCTTTCCACAGGGGTTGCACTAGTTTACAGTCCCACCAGCAGTGGGTTTTTTTGTTTGTTTGTTTTTGAGACAGAGTCTCGCTCTGTTGCCCAGGCTAGAGTGAGTGCCATGGCATCAGCCTAGCTCACAGCAACCTCAAACTGCTGGGCTTAAGCAATCCTACAGCCTCAGCCTCCCGAGTAGCTGGGACTACAGGCATGTACCACCATGCCCGGCTAATTTTTTATATATATATTTTTAGTTGGCCAGATAATTTCTTTCTACTTTTAGTAGAGACGGGGTCTCGCTCTTGCTCAGGCTGGTCTCGAACTCCTGAGCTCAAACAATCTGCCTGCCTAGGCCTCCCAGAGTGCTAGGATTACAGGCGTGAGCCACCGTGCCCGGCCTAAATTATTCAATTTATACACATAATCTCATTTAATTCCCACAAACTACTGAGGTGCTCTGGGCATAATTCCTTGCAAAGTTCAAGAGCCACATTAACATACAGAGCAAGCTTCATAGCCCTAAGCCAGATCCTTGAGGTATTATGTCCCTTTATCCCTACAACCTGAAGTGAATCACTTCGGCAGGTGTGACTTCCTGAGGATGTAACATTTTTTTCATTAGATCTTAACTTCTATTGAGATGCCCTGATGTGAATCTTTGCCAAAATTCAGAAACAAAGAAGCCAAAGTTAGCCTCTTTGTTCTCTAGAACTGTGGTCCCCAACCCCCGGGCTGCTGACCAGTATGATCTGTGGCCTGTTAGGAACTGGGCTGCACAGTAGGAGGTGAGCAGCTGGTGAGCAAGGGAAGCTTCATCTGTATTTACAGCCGCTCCCTATTGTTCCCATCATTGCCCGAGTCCCACTCCCTGTTAGATCAGCAGCAGCATTAAATTCTTCATTATGGTGAGTCGTATAAGTATTTCATCATATACTACAATGTAATAATAATAAAAATAAAGTGCACAATAAATGTAATGTGCTTGAATCATCCCCAAACCATCCTTCCCCACCACCAGTCCCTAGAAAAACTGTCTTTCATGAAACCGGTCCCTGGTGCCAAAAAGGTTGGGGACTGCTGCTTTAGAAGGCTTGAATGAAATAGGGTGATAGAGGCTCCAGTCAGCCAGAAGAAGGAAAATCAAGGGGATTCACAGAAATGCCACTTGCATTTGCTTCTTGTTTATAGGTTTTGCATCTTCCTAGTGAATCAGGTTGCTTCCTATAGATTCAGAGGCCTGATTTCAGCACACAACTGAGATAAGGAGACCCAGTAGCATTTTGAACTCTCAGATAAACAGATCATGGTGACATTAAAATTAAGAGGCCGTGAGAGATCAGTAATGCATTGCTATAGCTTTGAGGCTGGAGGGAAATTATTATACTTCTACAATGTCTTTGCTCCTGAGACACTTGCTACGCTATACCACTGTATCACAGACATTTATCACCCTTAATACATCTACTCATTGTCAGCAGCTTCTGAGTATAGAGGGAATGATGCTCAGTTTAAGACAACATAACTATAAATCCTACCCTGTTAATTTACTTTCTTTTCAAGAAATGTTCTTGCAATTCACATTGCTTGAAAGAAAAGCCATTTTATCATTCAAAATAAAAGCATCTTTTTGTCTGTTTGTTTAATTTCCAAATTACATAGTATTTCTTCTTCTTTTTAATTGCCCAGGGTAACAGTTTTTAGTGTATGGGCTCATATGGAATAGCATGGCATGAAAATAATTTAGAGTGCCATGAGTGTCTTTCTGAATTCTCCACAGTTTAAATCAAGCAAATATTTTTTTCTTATAAATAGGATCAAAACTACTTGGCATTGTGTAAGATTACTAGGCACAGATGATATAATCTTTTTCTTTTTAACCAAGAAAAGCTTGTCTTTAATTTATATACTGCACTGTTTGGCACGCAGGGGAAAATGTGATGACAGAAAAATAGGAAGGCAATTTAGTTTATTTACACAATAAATAGCCACATTTGTTAGCATTTAATGTTTATTATTTATTTATCCCTTTTTGCTGCCTTGGCCTTGAGATAAAGATTTGACTTATGTACTTTCTTCATGCTTATCTGGCCCCAACAGAAGGTTGCCTGAGAGCTGGAAGGGTAGGCATTTAAAAACCCAAATATTTATTAAGAATTACTTCTCTTGGCCTGGTTAAGTAGTCAGCCTGTAGTTTGCAGAGACAAGAGCCCTTGTGTTTGGGCTGGTGATGCACTGTTTCTGAGAATGATGTTCGACATTCCTTCCGTGGAACATGAAGTAGGCTGACAACTTACCAGTATTATATAACCTCCTGTTTGTAGTTTTGTTAATGTCAAAGATGGTGAATTCCCAGAGTGGACATATGGAGAACCAACCACAAGAGTGACAGGCATGCTAAACAAGGAAGCCCACTTTTGATCTAATTGTTCATATTCTATTATGTTGATCCCAAATTTGCTTCCATGCAACTGTACACATTGGCCTTCGTTCTTCTTCCTGAAGCAACATAAACCAACCCTTTCCCTTTTCTACACTATAGCTCTTGTCCATTTGACATTTTCTGTGATCCACAGAGGCCCATGTTGTATCATGATATATTTTGAATTGCCTAGGACAATTATGTATTTATACATCCATATTAGAATATAGAATATAAAATTATTTACGGGAGAACAAGGTCTAGCTAGCTCTACTTAGGATCTAAAAGAAATTTGATTTGGAAAATATTTTTAAATTTACAATATTTAATCACAGCATCTCTGTGATACTATAAAGGATTTGAGAACTGGTAAAAATGTGATGATGTATAAAAATATGAGAAATTGAGACTGTAGTAGATTTTGTAGTTGTAAGGAAATATTTTGGACAAACTGAATAATGAAATATATCTTTGGGGCATTGTATTCCTTATGAAATCAGAATTTATTGTAATTTCATTGGAATGTGTGAGAGGGCATATGTCACTGGATGGAGAGAGGTGTTTTAATGAAAGCCAGTGCAATATTCCTAAAAATTTCACTTTTTTTAAAGAAAAGAAAGATCATGGTGCAGTTAGCATATTGCATGCCTGTTGGCATCTTATTCTAAAGCACTCTCCACACAAGAGTAATTTTAATAATTAGGACTTTCATTATGCTACTGCTGACAACTTCCAAATGTCTACAGGGAACTGAACATTTGTGTGTGTGTGTGTGTGTGTGTGTGTGTGTACATGCATGTGTGCACAAGGCATGCCTTCCTCCTCTACTCTTCAGCAGCATTTAGCCTGGCATAAAAACAGATTTTTATTAGTTACTTTTAGTTTTGATCAATAAGGACAGGTGAGAGGGAAGGGAAGTAAAATTGTTAAGAGTAATGTTATTTATGATTAGGCATTTAGTTTATTGTTATTGCTGCTTTCTGCTTTCAAATTTGTTCTCTTGAATATGGAGGAAACTTAATGGTAAAGAGAACTTTTACAAATCCCAATAATAAAACAAGCACCAACAAAAAAATCTTTTGCTTTAAGTGTCATCAGTCCTTTTAAAGTCTTGTTTAATATTCATTTTAGAGCAGTTGAAAGGATATTCTGATGTCCAGAAGGCTCTAAAGGAGTTATGCAGAGTCAGGGTAGAGGAAAAAACCAATACATTCTCACTCACACTCCCACAGCATCAGAATCACCTGGGAAGATATTAAAAAATATTGATACTGCCCAGGCCCCTATTAGAGAAATTATTATTTTATTAGTCTGTGATAGGGCTTGGACATTGGTATTTTTCAATATCTCCTCAGGAGATTCCAATGTGTAGTCAGGAATTGGAACAACTGGTCTATTCTAGAACAGCATAAATGCGAAACTTCTACTTGGCAGGCTTAGAACACAAACTAGGAACTATCATAGAGATATGTCTGGCTGTTTTTAACTAGATATGGTGCGTATTCAGTTCCAAAAAAATATGATTATTGGGTGGTACATGGTTAACTTAATATTAATACTATACCCATTTATCTGGCATCTGGCTATCACTTACCAATAAGACCAAATGACTAATTTATCTTGCTTCTACTGCCACTTTGTTGTCACGTGAAATGTGACCTATATACCACATAAGCACAAAAGTTAAAGCATCAGGCATTTCTTGAGAAAGGCTTTTGAAATGAGATTTGTAAACTCTCATGTTTTCTCTGACTACAGTGTATACAATAAGCTATATTTTCATCATTTATTATGAAATAAATGAAGATAAACATTCACATAATTCTGTAGGAAAAATGTTTAACCAAGAGTAGATTATTTCCTGAAGAAGACATAAGATAATTTAGAGGGAGAGTCAAGTATAAATTTTGGAGAAGCAAGACCAATATTTAAGTTATATTCAGAACTCAGACTAAGGGCTATGTCTTTGGGAATGTATGTTACTTGGGTTATGACACATGAGTACATGACTGGTAGGGAAGGAAGAATTAAGAAGAATGCAATATGACTTGGTAGAGGCCAGTGAAACAAATGTTTGTTTGGTGCAATCTGAAATGATCTCCGGTTCATTTATATAGGATCCAACTCATGTAACAGGAGTTAGAGAAACTACAAAAATCACATGCAAAACATCTGAAATATAGATTAAAATATCTTAAATAAAAATTATTATTTAAGCTCCCAAATTTAAACAGTAAGAGCTACATTTTCAGGGAACACATGCAGGGGAAATTTGTGCAGGATACATTAAGAATTTTTCTCATTATCAAGTCCCTTTCTCCTGCTTTTGTCTCAGAAGAGAGATGACTTAGCTTCTTTTTTGATTTTCTTCCTTAGCACTAGATCCACCCAGTTTGCATATTGTTCTTTACAAACCCTTATTTCTCTGTAATTTATGTCTGTAATCATTGAGAAAAATCACTTTCTTTGATTACACTCAAATTCATTATGTCCGTGTCCTGGTTTCGTCTCCAAATATTGAAGGCACATATGTATCTAGGGAAATTCTCCACCAAGAGCATCTAGTAACACCATAACTCTACAAAGCAGCACTGTCTCCCATATACAGCAACTATTGTATTGCCGTAATCAAAGTTTCCCTTTAGCTTGTATGACTTTATTTTATATTTTTAGTACTTTAAAATTATTTTTATTTTACAGAAAGACAGCACTTCCCTCCTTCCATCAAGAAATTGAACTCTACCAACAAAGCACAACTCGCCAAAGCCATCTGGATTTGCTCATAGCAGTGTTATAAGCTTACCTTTAAGGACAACTTTTAGCAGAAACTATCCTAGAAACAATTTTCTTCAATGGGTTTGTATATTTTTATTGTAAAAAAATGTAAATATTATTTCAACAGCATTTTAAACAGATTTAATAGCATACCAGTACTAAGAATCCATGTGGTATTTAATTCCTCAACTAGCAAAATATTGCCTGTCTCTTTCTACATCTGATAGTGTATGTATTGCTGCGGATCTTTCTCCATTTCTGATCTATATTCCTTTCAGAATGCAAACTCAAACAACTTTTATTAGCCATTTTTTTCTATAAGTAACTTTGTAATGATGTATATCCTTTTCAAAGTAATCCTAAAACAAGCACACAATAAAAATTTAAAAATATAACTTAAATCCCATTTATCTCTAAACCTCTGGGGAAGAAATGTAAAATTGGATTTAGCTTTAAATATTAGAACTAGCTTATCAGTTTAGACAGCAAATTTCATGAAGATGGGGTCATACAATTTGCCTGATTTACTGCTTATTACCTGATGCCTAGTACAGGGCCTGGTACATAGTGAGTGCTCAGTAATTACTTGCTGGACAAATTCAAACATTTAAAAAAGCAATTTTCTCTTTGATCCACCATACACTAGCCAAAGAATTATTTTAGGATTTGAGTAATTATTTCAAGTCTAATACTTGTTGTACAAGAAAATTGTGAGTTGTATCTTAGTTTTCTATTTTGTGGTCTTAATGTAGTTTATTACAAAAATGATACTGAATAAGAGGGGGCACATATAACTATACTTTTAGCCTTTCTGACAGAATAGTTTCATAATTAATTTGAAAAATTATCAAATGAATAGGTTTCTTTTCATTTTCCTAATAGGAAAACAAAGTATTTGGATAAATTACGAGAAGCCCCAGTGAGCAGAGGTTCTTTGTTTCACCTCCTTGTGTTTCTTATTTACAGAAATGAATCCGATTGCCTTTAAAAATATTTACTTTTTAAAATTATATCTTCTTTTTCTAATCATATTATCTGAATTTCTTTTTCACTAGAAATAGAAATGTGATTTCACACTAATATGTATGCTTTAGTTCATTTAGTTTTTGGTTATTTAGATTATTGTTTTCTGAAAAAATAAATTTTGAAGAAGAAAATATTATTTTTGAGCTAACTGTTTAACTTTTCATCCTCCCAATCCCTGAAGAGATTTGGTAAGCATCTGTGACATTGTCTAGCATTGAATACATGCAGGGTGTACAACTTACAGTACCCCAGTGTTCAGGGTTTTCTTGGGTGTTGTGTCTATATTTCTATTTTCCTACCCCCAGTTTAAAAATCCTAACAAAACTGTTGAAAGATAGATTGATAAGTTGATGAAAAACTTTATTCATTTTTTTTTCATTTATTATCCCTATGCAGCAGATACTGTAATATAGGAAATATAAACATCAAAACATGATTGAGATTTGTATAGGCAGAATAGAGAAAGTGATGCTCTACATTAAGGATCAGGAGGAAAAGAGATGGCTGGGTACCCTTTTGTCTTCCTCCTATTGATTTGGCCTTTTAGAAGTAGTAACAAAGGAAGCATCAAGATTCCAAAAAGTTACAAGTCTCCTTTGTCTCATTGCACAGACTTTGGAGGCTATGGGACAGGTCAGGGAGCTGTCTGGCAGCAAGTAGTAAATGAAATGGACTCCAGCAGCAGAACAAGTCTTTGTAGCACGGGAGAAGCCCATTTTATAGATGAGGAAACTGAGGCAACAAGATATGAAGAAAACCTGACCAAGTTTCCATGCCTGTGGGAGTGGAGCAAGAATTGAACAAGAGGGTCTGATCCTTGAATCCCTGCCCTTACTTGCATTCTTTGTTTCCTCTCCCCCAAAGACAATGATGTTTCAAATGCCACTCTTTAGAAAAGGAGGCAGTTTATACAGAAGGTGGATTCTCTCCTGCCCCCAAGAATGCAGAAAGGTGGTGTCACATTAACTTATTACTGGCCTATTTCTCTCAAGTGAATTTTAACCTGACCAGCATCTTGGTAAAGTTGTAATGAAGATAGCTTTCAATATTTTGCTCTTTTTTCTTTTACTATTACCTCTGCTTCCTTCCTGTTCCTGTTCCATATCCTTTCTCCTTGTATAAATTTAAACTTTTCTTGCTATAATCTGACAAGTCATGGTGATGTGCCTGCAGATTATAATGGGTAACTGGGTTCTGGGAATACTGTCTTGTCTTGGGGAATTCGTGTGAGTAAGGGATAAGTAAAGCTGTGTAGTAGTTATATATTATTCTATAGTATTTGTTTTTGAAGTTTTGTGTCCTTGAATTTAGTGCTAAGATTACATATATCAATTTGACCTCTTGGTATTTTGTTCATGTCAAATGAGAAAATTTTGATCAGAATAATTTCCTTCCACCTTTGAGATGATGGAGGAGCTAAAACAGCAGCAGCTGCTGGACCCCTGACTCTGCTAAGCAGCATGTTAGAGTTATTAGAATTGAGGAGAGAAAGGAAACACAGGGAAAATAAACTTTTTCTTTAAATTTGGAGTTTAATTTCTCTGTAGAAGATAAGGAAGGAGGTTATTTTTGATATGGAATACATTGAACATATATCAGTTGGGGGAAATTGCTGTCTTGAAAATATTTGATCTTTTAATCTATAAAGATGAAATGTGTCTTATTTATTTCAACACTTAATTTTTCCCACCAATGTTTTGTATGTAACAGTGTATAAGTCTTACTCTTTTTCTGTTCAATTTATTTCCACATGCGTTTTATTCTTTTTGATGCTATTGTTAATAGATTTCTTAATTTCATTTTCTGTTTGTTCATTGCTAGAACAGAAATATAATTTTTACATTGATCTTGTATCCTCTGTCCTTGCTAAACTCATTTATTAGTTCTAGTAGTTTACTGTGGATTCCTTGGGATTTTTATATATGTGATTAATTCTTTTGTGAATAAAGACAGTTTTACTTCTTCCCTTCCAATCTGGAAGCTGTTTGTTTGTTTTTTGTGGCCTAACACACTGGCTTGAGCCTCCAGTATAATGTTGGAGATTTATTTTTGTAAACTCTTATTTCTCTGTGCAAATAAGGGATTGAGTTAATAATTCTAGAAGGGACTTTATGTTTTTCAAAATTTGGAACTGGGTTTGAACTCAAAATTCAGTTAGGTGACCACACTACTTAAGTTCTACATAAACTTGCCATGAACTCTCATATCCCATGAACTTTCTAAGGGTTTTCTGTGTCATAGTCACGTCTGTTTTTTATTTTCCACCTCCATTAAATTCTTATTCTCTGTCACTATTTGGAATTTTTACTTTGTGGCCAATATTTTGCCTGTCCATCCTACCTTTGACCAAATAACTATTTAAATGAATATTGCATGTACTAGAATTTTATTTATTGTGTAGAGCTTTAATTTATTCTCAGGGAAAGGAATTGCATGTAATATTCTCAGTAAAAAACAAACAAACTTAAAAATCACATGCTATTAATAGAAATCTCTATTGTTAACAACCTTTTGGCTACTTAATATGGTGGACCTTTGATTGGCCTTATTAAACTACACGGGCCTGGCTACTATCGTTATCTTGATGGTTCCCCTCTCCTCATTTCAACTCTGATATATTTGCCTAACACTTCCTTTCATTCTTCTCATCTGCTATGCAGAAAATTTCAACTCTTGTTCCTATTTCTAAAATCAGTTCCAGGCCTAACTTTTCCTATAGAATTATCTTCATGTTGTTTAGTTGAATCATGTCTATCTTCTAACTGCGTTCATGATCAGTTAGAAGAGTTGTGCTCTAAATAATATTTATTTTTCTCTGTGCTAAATTCGCATGGCATTAGTTTTATGTGTTTATGTGGCAAATTCCATAGAAACAGCCCTGGTAACCTTTCGCACAGTATTGATGAGCTTGAATCAAGGTCTTCTGCTGTAGAAATGCGGGTGGCTATACAGGCTAGTACATTATGAACTTATATGAACTTAATATTTTATTCTTCCTGAAGGTGTCTGAGGGCAACTGAAAAGGGACATTGTATTTGAAAGATACAGAAAGTTTTAAAAAAGTAATAAAAATTTCAACTTTAGCTAGTGATAAATGCTTTAAATAAATAAAAAGAACTTCAATCATTTCCTTAATATCATTACCCCAAATGTGTGCAAAGTTCTGTCATTGGCTTGTCTGTGCAAAGATACCTGCATCTTTAAAAAGTCACTCATCACGTGCTGACAGCTATATTTTCACTCTTTTCAGTGAAGGAAAGTAAATTCAGGAACAAACAATTTTAGAACATGGCTTCCTGGATTTAGTGTATAAAAAAGTAATGTTTACCAGTTGACTAGTTATGCCCTCATAAATTATTTATTTCCAGCCACAACCTTTAACAATGCCTTTTCTGTGCATGTGAAAATTCTGACATAATTATATAACATTTTAAGGAGCAAGTTATTGATGGTGAGTTGGAAAACTGCAGATTTTGGAGTTTCAAACTCATGTTATACTTTAATTTCTTTTTAGAATAAATCTAGCAATACAAACAAAAATTTATGAAAATTTATATACATAGAGGTACATCACTGATATATCATTTCAAAGATGTTGGTCTAGTTATTTCTAAAATTATTCATCTAAATAGTATTAACTATTATGTAATTAATTCAGAAAAATTATATACCATACAATCACAATTTTTAGAGATTAGCAACAACTGTATTACAAAATAAATGATAAAGTTAATTTACATTTGAAAATACTTTATAAATGCTGTTTAAATGAGATGTAATTAGCTCTCTGTGACATTTAATATTCTGCATAATCCATGCTTCTCTCTCTTTTTTGCATCAGGTGTATTAAAAGCAAACCAAGACATAGTCTTCCTTTCTAAATGTTAAGACTTTTTCAAATCTATCTAATAGTAATACAAATATATAGATATTAGTAGTTTGATTCTTTAAATTCTATTTTTAGATATTTATGTCACTAGTATAAGATCCTAAATATAAATTGAGATGGACTTTATTTGGTGAACTCAGTTTTCCTGTCAATTCTATAACCAATATACAAATTTGCAGAAAATATCTTTGCTCTGCAATAATCCTGTGTTAAATGGTTTAAGTAACCAGACATAATTAAAATCCTTAATACAAAATGGTAGTACTAGTACTAGTGGTGGGAGGAGGGGCAGTAGTAATATAATAAACATTTGTATAATTTTTAGTTTTACAACATATTGACATATTTCTTATTTAATGTTCAAATCATTATTCTCTGCATTTTACAAATGAATGTTTGGAGGCTCATAGAGTTTACTTTTCCACCAAGATTATTTGGTAGAACTCCAACCAACATTTCTGACCTCCAGACTTGAATTCCTTTTATTATGCTACATGTTGTTAGGGAGTGGTAGGTAAGTTTTAATAGCCTTGATCTTAGCCAGTGAAAAAGCTGAAATCTTGAGAAGTGAAACAATGCATTCATTAAAAATTCATTTATTCCACATATATAATGTGTGGGCAATTTCCTAGTTGCTACAAAGGAACCAAGAATATTGGCTAAAGTTTCATAATAAACATTCTAAATATTTTTACATAACAGATGCTGATTTTAAGTAAAAATAGTCCTTTCCAAAAAACAAAAATAAAAAAGAAACACAAAGAAATTCCTAAAATGTTGTTTTTAGATATTTATGCAAAATTATGGAATCCATGAATATTTAAAAACTTGTTTATGGTTTTATGAATTAAGATTACTGGAGCATTTGTTAGACATCGTAATGTATTAAATGTGGCCAGAGTTAAAAATGACTTTCTAACGGTCCGTGTCAAGTGACTGTGTAGAAATTAGGAAGAAAGAATACTTCATAGCCTTCTATTTAATATGTAGTCTAAGGACTAACATCATCAATAGCAAGTGGGATTTAGAAAAAAGTGTAGACTCTCAGGCTTTACTCTAGACTTACTGAATCAGAATCTGTGTTATAACAAAGTAATTCTTATGCTCTTTATGCACTAGTCAACATAAGTAGAGGATGAATTATTGACTTATTAGAAATAACATGGTATAAAACTATATTCAAGATTGAAAAAAACAGAGTTTGAAGGATGAATATGCAACTACTTAGCATAAATATGATCTTTGGCAAAGAATATAACCAAATGACACTTAGCATCCTCATTTATGAGACAAGAGGATTAGACTAGATGTTCCTGACTTGTTTCCATTTTACTTGCATTTACTTTTCCAAATTAATTATTAGATGATATCTTCTGAGAATTATAGTATTTATGAGCATTTAAGTGATTTATAAAACAATTAACTCATTTGAAATTGTAACTATGGTCCAGCTTATTTCTTCTTGGGTCAGAGCATCTGTTAGTTTTAGCAAATATTGGCCTTTGATTTTAGATTTGGGGTTTCATTGATAACACAATTCTTTTAACAATCTTAGTAGGCTATTGTTTTACTTGCATTCTTTGATTTCATGGGCCAATGGCTGCTACCCAATACCAGACTTCATGTCCAAATATGGTTCTTATGTTTAGTCATCAACTAGGTTTCCAGCATGAGTCTGGGCATTTTGCTCATCTGCATTTCCCCTTAGCTTCTTGTATCTTAGCTTCTGCGTGTTTTTCAATGAGCAAGGATAATGAGACAAAGTGATTTGCCTACAGCCTCTGTCCTAAGAGGTGAGTTTTTTTATTGATGTTGTTTACTTTAAAAGGCAGCCAGTGCCCTGCAGGACATATTTGAGGTATCCAACAGGAAGTACCAGGGTGAAGGTTCCCTTTTCCCCATTCTTGGTCTCTTCTCTGTCCTGGGCTTATGTCATAACTGTGCTTTAATAATCATTCTGACTTAGCTTACACTGACTTTAATTTAGGGCAGAAAATTTATCATTTGCAAACCTGAAAATTATCTGATATTCAGTCTAGCTAAATAGCTGGCTTTCTCAGCAAGGCTGTATTCTCTAAACCTTTCAGTTTCAAATGGGATAGCTTGGGCTAAAGCTTGTCATTTTTTAAAAAGTCTTTACTGAAGGTTTCAACAAATATGCCAAACCTTTCAGAGTTCGGCATTTTTCTATAGACTTCTAAACTTTTGTCTTAGTAGGTGCATTTTCTAAGATCTTTTTTAACAAGTGGCAGTTTGACATCTTTATTTGCCACCTTTTACACGTATGATCAATGTTTCAACCAGGGATGGAGTGACTCATCACTTCTCAGCACTGCACCTCCTAAATATTAACTATTCCTGTAAAACAGGTTTGACAGGATATTGCATCTATAGAATTAAAAAAGGCTGCAATTTTCTTGTTTTTTAGATGCAATATCTTCTCAAACCTATACATATATATGTATATTATATATATACATAGCAGCCTTTCTGCTGCTTATCTTGTTATATAAAAATGTAAACACATATGTATATTTATATATTTTTTGTCATATAAATGTATATATAGGTATATAGTGTATATACATGCATATATTTTTCATATAACAAGATAAGCTCCTAAAAATTAAAAAGGATGTTGCTAAAGAGTAATATTCAATAGGAGGACTAAAAAATATATTAGTAATCCAGAAGATAAATTGATAAATTGGAGAAATTTACCAACATACAGATGAGAAACAAAGAAATAGAAAAGAAGGAAAGGTAAGAGACCTGGAGTCCAGATAGAGAGTATCCAATATTAGGCTAGTAAGAATTTCAGAAGAAGAAAACAAAGCCAATAAAGAAGAATAAATATGAGAGATATTTTCAAATTTTTACAAAAGTCAATCTAATGCAAATGGACAACTCAAGGAATTAAGTAATAACAACACTGATCAAAAACAATGTGGGGAAGAAAACCTTATACACATACACCATCCTGTCCCTGCACCCACCCACTCCTAGCATGAAATGGTGACATTGTAGACCTTCAAGGTTTAAGAGAAAATCCAAAAGCTTCCAGAAAAAAGAAAACAAACAAACAAACAGGATCTTTCTTTTAAATAGAAGATTGACTTTATTTAAAACCTATTGTGATTTCATATCAGCAATACTGAATGGTAAGAAGTCATAAAGCTAAGACTTCAAAATGTTGGAAAAATTACTTGAAGATGTATTCTAATAAAACAATATAAAATTTGAGAAAAATGAACAGTTTGACTTCAAAAATTAGTGGAAGAAACCCAAGAATATAATTTAGAGAAATACCAGGATAATAGCAAATGAAGAAAGCTTATAAGGAATTGGTCCAACTTAGAATATTAAATTTGAGGCTCCAAAGTAAAGTTAGGAACCATTACACAAATTATATAAATAAGAACCTAGAAATTCTTGATGTGTTGAAGGCACATGTCTTCTGCCAAGTAAAAAAATTAAAACCAATTTGAAATTCTGGTAAAGACAAAATTCTAAATGAATTTTTCCAAAAATGAATCAAGTAAATATGTGGCATGTTTTCACAAAAATAAAGCAACTATGTATTGATCATATGAATCAGAATAGAGAAGAGGATCTATTGGTATTCTAAATTTCTATAAAATATTTTTGGATTTATCTCATAATAGATAATGGCTCAAACCATTTCTCCTTGATGCAGTGGTGTTTTTTTCCTATAAAAGTATGTTATTTTGGGGGTGGAACAAAAATAAAAAAGTATGTTAATTTATAGGATATTTTAGTTATATACATTTATCTTTTAATTTCTTTAACATTTTTATACTTGTATTAAAATTGTTTATATTTGTTTTTCAGACATTTGAGATATCTTCCAATTTTTTATGAGATTCCTCATTATGCTATCTTTGCAGAAAAATTAAACTCATTTACAAAATATATACCTTAAGAAATCACATACTACTAACACCAACTATTTAATATTTTCACAATTGTTTTAATCTAGAAGAATATTTTAGGAAATAATTTTTATTACCAAAAAATATTTATCTAAGTTTTAGTACTTTATTTAATTTTATGTATCCATTGCTTTATGTTTAACTGAAAATTAATTAAATTACATATATAATGCTTATAAAAAAATAAAAAACATAAAATTTACCTATCTATCCATTATCTACCTGAAATTTCTTGCAGGAAGAATCTAATGTACAACATGAAGATTATAGTTAATAATATTGTATAGTATACTGGTTACTTGCCAAGAGAGTAGATTTTAGGCACTCTTAGTAATACACACAAACAAGAAGATAATGATATAGGATGATGGGTATGTTAATTTGCTTAACTATAGTAATCAATCACTTCACTATGTTTATGTATATCAAAATAAGTATTAAATATATCAAAAAATCATGTTATATACCTTAAATATATACGATAAAAATAGCTACAAAAAAGAAGTGAATACAATTTTTCAAAACACAATCTCATTTGGGAAAAAACAGTAAAGTAAAAAGAAATAAACTATCTTGAAATCTTACTAGTAAAAGGTAACTACAACTTGTTTTTCATCAATTTCCTTTGTATTACAGTGTAATCACATTTCAAATAAAATTTTGCATCTGGATACTTCATTTAATATTTATCGATGATTAACAACCCATGCCAATAACTATTCTTTGAAAAATATCCTTTTTAAAAAATAGTGTTAGAATATTTCGTTTGCTCATGCCTAGAACTCACCTGTTATGCTATGTTGGAAAATACATGTTCTTATTTTTGAGTCATGTTGAGCCCAGATTTTCTGTTGTTTTGAGCCAAAAATATCTCAACTGGAACAAAATTTGGATCAAGAAATGCAGTGTTCCCAATAACAGACCTAAAATGTAGAATTCATGGCATGGAGGATATTGAGTGAGGGATGGGGAGGACCCTTGATTTGCACTGTGGAAGTTGATGACCAGTATTAAATGACAAGAAGTATAACAGTCTCCTGTTATACCTGGTTATATAAACTACTTGTCTACCAATACTGGAGAGGAAACAAGTCAGGGTATATGTTGTGTTAGTATTTCTCAGTCTTCAGTACATCTGGTAAAGAGACTAAGTGAGGTGGCCTATCTAAATGCAGAAAAAAAAATATTTGTCTTTCTGAGAGAGGCTCTTTCTACCTGTTGTCTGCATCTGAGCTTAGTGTCCAGTTATCTTTCGGGATGGGAAATGCTGAATTCTCCAAGCTGGGGAGCAAAGGGCAGAGAAATAGGAGCCTTAGCTAGAGGAAAAGCAACGCTAAATTCCCAGCTCTCTACGAAGCATCTTCTCTTAATCATTCTCTTTCTCAGAGGTGGGGTAGAATCAGGGTTGCAAAGAACAACCAGCTGTAATACAAATCAAGTTATACCCAGGGCAACTTGTACAGTTCTTTCAAGGCAGAGAGTCAGGGAGAGGAGTCACTCACAGAAGCTAGTGTAAATAATGCATGGATATTTAAAGACTCAAAACTATGACAATCACTTTGATGGTTGATGTTAGATCACAGAATTAGGGGAAGACCAAAAGCCTGATAATGTACTTAAAGAATTCTGTATTGCCAACGAGACCCCAAGGCTGAGCGATAACAGCCTCAAAAGTTCAATCCCTAAGGCAAATTCTTTGTCACCAAACTTCACCCAAAAGGAAAAAGGCTCTTAGACCCTCTGGGCTCTCATGTCAGATGTGGCCTTAGAGGACAGATCCAGGGTCTTTGACAGGTAATGGAAAAGAAAGTTCACCTGAGAAAGCAGAATTCCAAGCAGGTTCTTTTGTTTGCCTGCAATATCCATTCCGTCTACTTCCTACCTCCTAAATGGGTATTGTTGAATATTTCTAATATTGTTGAAGTGTCCATCCTCTTCCATATATACAGGTGTCTCAGGGAATATCTCTTTTGTCCTCAACTTCAAGGGGTGAAAGATGAATGCATAAGTCTGTTTTGGTAATCTCAACCCTCTTAATGGAAATTCGCTTAGAAATGTGCAAGTGACCCAATTCTGGCCAGTAAGATGTGAGAGAAAATTCACTGGCAGGCTTCTGAGAATTTCATTATTCTTAAGAAAAAGATACAAGCAGAAGATGGTCTCTTGACTGTCTCTGAATATTTCCATGTATGTCCATATGCTATGCTGAGAATTGCTATAGCAATCAATCTATTATACCAAACTGAGGATAAAACCAATGCAGGGAGGAAGGCAGAACCAATACAGATGTTTACAGAGAAATGAGTCAGAGGTTATCTTCACTAAAAATTCACTATCCCCCTGGATTTAATGTTGTATGAGACATTTCCTCCTCATGTGTTAACAGGGCAAGTTGGATTTTCTGATACTTGCAGCATTTTAAAATATTCTAACATTCTCATGATGTATATAGTACCAAATAGACCACACTCAAACTGAATTGAGTTACATGAGTGTTACATGGCTAGAATTTGTAGTAACTTAATATGGGTATTTTCTTAACCAAATGGCTAAATAAACAGATCTGGTTTTTATAAATTATAAGCCTGAATCAGCAGAACATTTTAAAATTTATGATTAATGGAAGACTTTTTGCAATAAATTTTAGTATGCATCTCTCTCTCTCAATCATCAGTCTCAGGAATAGGGTGAAGAGAAAGACAAAAAAAGGAAGGAATGAATAGCAGAGCGTAGAAGGGAACATAATGAAAGAAAAAGAAGGAAAGATAGTCGTATTTACTGTACAATGTTATTTAGAACCTGAATTACTTTGTTCAAATTAGCAAGGTTGGATACATTATATTTAAATCTCATAAACATCTTATATAATATATATTACCAAGTGTCAAATGTTTTATAAATTTTAAATGTTAGCATATTTGTAAGAATGAAAAGTTAATCAATTGTTCTGCACTGAAATGAAATGGATTGAATGAAATTTTAAAATCAAATTCATTAAGGGAGATCTTAAAATAGAGAGACTAAGTGATATATTAATACTATAAAGATAATTTCAGGATTCAGAAAAGCTGATATATATTGAAAAGGGAAATAAATGATTTTTTTCCTTAAAAACCATCTTTTGATCCTAAAGGACACTTCTGACTACATTTCACAGTGAAACTGATGGTTGAGTTATATGCTAACAGGATGTCTTTTTCATTAAACATAATCTTTTCATGAGATTTAAACAAAATCTAAATTTAATTATAAAATATGAAAGTGTATAATTTTAAAAAGAAAAGAAATACTACATAAGTTTATAATTAAAATAATTAAAACAGCATTGGACTGTTTGAAGCTGATGAGCTATCTCTATAGTAAATGCTATCTGGTTATTCAGGAATAAGGAAAGTTCTCATACGATCCTGATAGCACGTGGAACTTTGGTAGGGCAGTTAGTTTGCTGAATAATTACCTATTCCATTGCAATAACTAGAAAACAAACAAACTTAAATTAATGTTAATGTACTGTTGTTAAACTGAAAATCTTAACTTCATAAAATGATCAGTATTTAAAATTTTGAGGCAAACCTGTTTATAATTGTGTATATGTGTGTTTATAGAATTTTTAATGGGAAAGCATAAATAACACTGTCTTCCAGTCTAAATTCTTAATGTTCATGATTTTAAAAAATTTACTCTAAGTTAAAATAAATTCCAATACACTTGAAACTCTAACAGGTTTTTATTGAAATCTACGGCTTAATTCAATCAATGTACTGTTATTAATAATTAGTGGAAGAAATGATTGGTGCCTTTTCATTATCAAATCCTAACAACTCTCCTTCAAAATTTTAAATCAGTGCCAAGTTTAGTTTTTCACACTCATTTTATTTTCATTTTTACATTGGAGTCTACATTGGAGTCTAACATAAAGCTAATGGTGCTGTTGTCTGCAGCCTTCTGTCTACCTCTTTTCTAAGGATTCAACCTGCTTTGAGTCTACCTAAGAATTTATCTTATTAGAAGGATATTAAGAGAGAACAAATTCAAATCCCATTAATGATCCTGCTCAATTTGTGCCAGATATTTCAGAATTCATGGTATGCCACCCTCAGTTAAACAGAAGCTACTATATTTTAAGTTCAACTGAAGTTGAACAGGAACTAGAAAATTGTTCAATACCTTCATGATTATGGTCCAAGAAGGGATTTTCAACCATAATATTATTATAAAACTATTCTTAAACACCTTCAATCTGATCTCATATTGTATGCATGCTATATATTAGAAAAAATTACAAATTAACAGTTTTTTCCAAGTCAAAGTTATTTCCTAATATCAGAAATACTATTTATTTAAAAAGAATGTTGGCCTAAAACAAAATGAAGTTTAGTTACTGTTATAAAAGATCGATTATTCATCTAGCTCATCCCAATGTTAAAAATATGTGTTTTATTTATGTGTCCTAGTTGTATCCTCTACCTCTGCTGTGTTTCTTACCATTTCACCTTTTCCATTCTTAGTGTCACCATCATTATTCATTTTTTTAATGATACCAATTTCGATAACATTTAATATTTCCTGCGTTAAATATGTTAAATTTTGCTTATCCTCATAACAACATTGAGTTCTTTACTAACCACTCCTAGATTATAAAGGAGGAATCTTCAACTTGCCTCAAACGACTTCATATTCCCTAAGTACACTCATGGTTTTATCTCTACCCTGATTGCCCCTCCAGCATTCTGGCTTTTGAAATCATGCCTATCCCTAAAGTTCTCTTTCAAGCCTGGCATCTTTTCCATGAAACCTTTTCTAATCTCTACCTACCCTCTATCTTTCAACCTCCTACAATTTCTGTAGCTTACATGCCTCACTTTTCTTTGATTTTTCAGCCACTGCCTCATTGATACCAATATTACTGCACATCTTTTATTTGAACAATGTAATGTCTTTTTAGTAAGTTGAATATAGATGCCTCAAAACTGTGCGCCATGTATTTCTTTGGTGATTTCTTTCCTATAGAATTCTGTTATTAATAAATTTAGAGTCTAATAAAACAACAAAAAAGACAATTTGAAAAGACATATTTCTCTGTAATAGTTTTTACATTTTTTAAAAGATTGGTTTGATTTTAGTTTAGTTACCTTTAAAGATCATAGAAGAGTTAGCCCTACCAATAATTGCACAGGGACTAAGATTCAATACTCTATTTAAAAAAAAATATTGTTTTGAGGTGGCAGGAAGAAAAAGTTCTAAACTGGAAGCTGATCTCCAGTTTAGACTTGAGTTGTCACATTAACAAGGGTGACCAAATGATTTATTTTCCAAACTGAGACAGTTTTGAGAGAGAACAGGGTTATTATAACTAAACCAGGAGATTTTTGGGAAAACTTCATCCCATTAACTAGCTAGGTGATCTTACACAAATTTGTATAATTTACTTATGAATATTTGCCCATGTATTTAGAATTTTGCATTTTGAATTCAGGGATAATGTAAATGAAGGAAACATTAGTGGCAAAGAACTCTTCTAGAAAATAATAAAATTTAGAAAACTATTATTTGGAGTTAAATATGAGATGCTTTTTAGATTAACTGGAAAAGAGTTGAGTAGTAATAAAAATTGAATAGTTATTACCATGCAATAGCCTATTATAGATTAATGCAGGTATTAAATATAATCTTCAGCCTTCAAAGAGGAGTTGTATGGGAAAGGCTTTGGAAGTGTCTGGAAGAACTCTGGTAGATAAGAAATGGGAACTGCTCCAAAGAATATATGTATTGAAGTGGATACGAGAAAAAGATATATGACTGTTTGGGGAAGGGTAAATTGCTTTAAATGTTTTAAAATTTTTTGGACAATCAACCCTAAGGATACTAGAAATAATATTTTCTTTAATGTGTTTCACCCAAATTAAATATTAGTATTCATTTAACTTTGATTTTTTTTGTTTTCGTGTCAAAATTAAAGTTTTTTTCCCTCTTAAAGTGACTTCAGAGGTGAGTGATCTGTTTACACACTTACGTACTCCAGTGCTTAGAAGTTGCCTGAATTTCTGAAGTCATCAGAGATTATCTTAGAGTCTTTCTGTAACATTTTTATACATTCATCCTGTTACCTCATCCCAAATGCCAGGAAATATCCTGACCAGATGCAGATAAAAATATTACACCCTGTATCAATGCCATTATTTGAATTTCAAAAAAGAGGAAATGATCCTTAATTGTAGATTCAATTGTTATTTGCAGGTGCAAAAGGAAACTTTGGCTGCCTCATTTAATAACCTGTTCCAAGAGTTCAAAGGTGAATTTAAAAAGGATAGTACAATTTAATAAACGGCTAATTTAACTAGGTGTTGCCTAGAGAAGTTTATTGGCCCTTTAGGGAAGGAACAGTACTTTATATTAGCAAAAGGAACTTCTATTAGCAAATCACATTACATCACAAAGGTGTAAACCTGTTTATCTTTTTAAAGATATATCTGCTTATTTTTTAACTCTTTCCAAGAAAAGGATTAAAGTTTGTTGTTATTCATGGCCTGGGTTTGAAAGACAAGTGTGTCTGAAACTTGCCTACTCCACATTTCTACTCAAATAATATAGTTTCTGCAGAGAGGGATGTTTTATTACTGTGGGAAGAAAAATAAAGAAACAGAGATTAATCTTGGTTTCTTACATTAACTGATTTTGAGGTTATTTCTTCCTTCAGCTGTTGTACCTGGAAAAAAAAAACAATAAAAAAGTTATATAGCACATTTCCATGATTGATTATATGCTGGGTTAAATCCTTAAATGTACAGTTGTTTCATTATCAGAGTCATACGTTTGAATAGCCTGGTATTTTTGTTGAACATTTCTATGCATTTTGAAAATATGATATAAATTAGAAGATAATCTTTTAGACAGAGAATACAATTTTTTTTCTTAAGCAGAATTGTGTTACACTTGTTATGGAATTATCGTGTTGTATCTAGATACAATAGTTGTGATTTTTGATGTAAAGTCTTATTTTTTCATTCAGTCTAAACTGATTGTTTATACATGAGTTTTATATTTTTATCCCAATATATTTTTCAACCACACCAATAATAATGAAATATCAATATGTGTCTACATTTTACAGAACTTTTCTCTAACTAGAGTTTAGCTTCATGTTACCATCTTTAAAAAAGGTAGTAGAGATCTCAGCCAAAAAACTATCATTTTACTTAAAAACAGAAGCAAAGTTTAGGCAAATCTTTAAAAAAAATTGGGAAAGTTTGAAAAAATTCTACAATTCTTGAGAAAATATAAATAGCTTTACACTAAGGCCAATACCAGATTTGGAAGGCCAAAATCTATGTATCTCATGTATACTTGCTATGCTAGCTTAGAATATATATATAATATGTTTATAATATATAAATTAAATATTGATATATAGGATATACACACACAAACACACTAATTAGGTCCTGTTAATTTCTATTTTACCTATGAAATTTTTAAAAAGTATATGAATATGTCTTTTTTTCTTTTTTTTTTTTTATTTCAGCTTATTATGGGTGTACAAAAGTTCAGGTTATATATATTGCCCATTCCCCCCCCATCCCCCTGAGTCTGAGCTTCAAGCGTGTCTATTCCCCAGACACATCGCACTCATCATGTAGGTATACACCCATCCCCTCCCCCCACTGCCCACCTCTGTCTGATACCCAATTGGTATTATTCCCAAATGTGTATGTCTTAATATTTTGTCTTCCTATAATTGTATAACAAAGGGAAATGATCATAAATTCCCATAGACAAGAACACCCAAAAATTGCCTGGAAAGAGTTATGAAAGAGGTATCTATATAATTTGAGTTTCCACTATATTAAAGGGCAATGATAATTATTTTACAATAATAAAAATGACAATTTATTGACAATGTATGTATTATTAAACATTATACCAAGCACTTTAATTACATTTTCACATTTATTTCTCAGAGCAAACATGAGATATGCACAACGACTGTCTTTATTTTACAGATGAAAAAACTAAGGCTTATGGAAGTTAAATAATCTGCCCAAGGTCATAGAGCTAGAAAATGACAGAGTTAGGCATGTAATTTTGGTCTCCTCGACTTAGATTTTTTAAAAAAATACTGTATCAGAAGTATGACAATTCTTTTATCCCTGTTGTATAGTTTTTTTTTTTTTTTTTTTTTTTTTTTTTTTTTTGTTGTTGTTGTTGTTGAGACAGAGTCTCATTTTGTTGCCCAGGCTAGAGTGAGTGCCGTGGCGTCAGCTTAGCTCACAGCAACCTCAGACTCCTAGACTTAAGCGATCCTACTGCCTCAGCCTCCCGAGTAGCTGGGACTACAGGCATGCGCCACTATGCCCGGCTAATTTTTTCTATATAGATTTTTAGTTGTCCGTATAATGTCTTTCTATTTTTAGTAGAGACAGGGTCTCGCTCTTGCTCAGGCTGGTCTCGAACTCCTGACCTCGAGCGATCCACCCGCCTCGGCCTCCCAGAGTGCTAGGATTACAGCCGTGAGCCACTGCGCCTGGCATTATCCCTGTTGTATAGTTTTCTTCCTGATCATAATGAGTTCTTATAAGGTCTTGTGATGTTTCTTACTATAAAGAAGACTGGGTACAATCAATAATTATTTATTATAATTAATTAAAAATTGAGAAGTTTTCATTGCAATTTTTTATAACACAAATAAACTTCATATTTTAGTCTAATTGCTTTAATGGTTAATACTTCAATTGGCTTAAAATAGAAATATATCTTTGCTTTTAAAAAATAACACTAATCTGCAAATTTCTACTTTAGATACTTCAGCCTAAAAAAATTGTGAAAATAATATAGAAGTATAATTTTTCAAATTTTATGATTTTAATGCTTTTTTCTTTCTTATGTACATTCAGTACTCAGGCTAGTTATATGAGTTAGAAAATATTCTAGCCAATACAATGAGTTTATAAACATTGTTTATATTAAATGCTTTGGCATCTCTGCTCAATATAATCATCCTGATTTTACCTCAAATACTTAAAATTATTGACAAAACAATTTTTGATAGTGTTAGAAGTTAGGAAATATACAAAAACAATGAACTTGATAGGAAATAGAAGAAGGGTTTAAGAGTAGGAGTTAGGAAAACGGAGTGCAAATTGAGAAAAGAGGTAGAGAATCTGGGTCAAAGGGAAAAGGTCAGGAAGATGAAGGAGAAAGTCTAAGAAGGTATGTAAAGCATGACTGAAAACAGATGCCAGCAGGGGAGAGTTGGGGAGAAGAGATGAGGATCTCTAAGGTTAGTTATCCTTCCACCATAGAGAAACAGAAATTAAATGGCCTTGTATGACCAGAGAGAGACACCAAAAAGGATCCTTCTCATCCATCTTTGAAGATGAAAATCATGAAGTCAAATCTAGTGAGTGTGGAATGCAGGACCAGGTCACTGTGTTCACAAAGATGTTATTGATGGTAATATCTGCTGAAAAGGGTAGTTGTAGAGCGGTAAAGAAATTAATGCACATTAAGGACTGAATAAATGTTGTATGCTATCATTATCACTATTATTTTGATATTGCTTCATTTGCTATTTTCAGTTTTTATGAATAGAAATATTTGAAAAGTACAGAAATAAAAAGATAGTAAAGAGGTAATTGAATCATCCTGATATGAGATATCTGTGATATCAAAGGTCCAAATAGAGTTT